>NW_015505547.1:396894-481567 GCF_001515645.1 Sinocyclocheilus grahami
GCTTGTCAAAGTAAAATTTTAGCATAACAGATGTAATGGCTGTTACATCAAAGCAAATTTATCCAGGTCTAAAAATATTTATGATACATATAGGTGATTTAGCAACATATAAAACCATGCAAATCATTTAGCTAAGTATTAGCCTGAACTGGTAAGCAACAGTAGCTATTTTCCCCAAAATGGCAGCTATGGGGCAAAGTGAGCCAAATGTTGTGGGGTAAATTGAGTCAGCATTTTAACTTAACCCACCATAAGGGACTGTAGTTAAGTTAAATCTCTGAATTATAAACTGGTGTTTTAATGTGATATTACTGGTTTATCATATCATATATACTGTACATATTATTTGTAGTTTATTTGATAGGGACAGTGTACAAGTGCACCAAATCCTTACCAGAAAATGCTTTTCATCACATTATAATCAGATATATCTTTCCACCTGTAGTCACTAATGGCCAACAAACTCTCTGTTTAGTCTGTTTTTAGGAAGGCTACAGCTTTGGTGTTCAACATATTGTTTCAGAAATGCAAACAATTAAATACTGAAATTTAAACTTAATTTGGTTGGTTTTATGTTGTTAAAGTGAACTTTATGAAAAGAAATATGACTGTTTGTAAATGGAAATTATTAAATTAGTTTTTAAATTGTTATTTATTTCACATGGGTTTGAATCAGATTTGGCCAGATGGTCATTTTACACCCAGATGGTGCATCTTACCCACTGACTCGACTCGGGTCAACTTACCCCTAACCTGACTGAGCCATGAGAACCATTTTTGATAAGAAGCCATATTTTTAAAACCCTTTGCCATAGATACATTCTGATCATTTAAAATTATAGGAATACTTTCATTCGTATAGGATAGATTCTTTCTTTGTATTTCTGCATCATTTTCCCTTGAGGACCACATAAGTAAAAAATGGCTAATCTTAGCCCACTCTCCCATATAAGTATTAGACATTTATTTTAATATTTTACAGCATTAATCTATATTATATACAACTATTATATGGGGGAAGTCGTGGCCTAATGGTTAGAGAGTCTGACTCGTAAACCCAAAGGTTGTGGGTTCGAGTCTCATACCGGCAGGGATTGTATGTGGGGGGAGTGAATGTACAGTGCTACAGTGAGCAAGGCACCGAACCCCCAACTGCTCCCCGGAAGCTGCAGCAAAAAATGGCTGCCCACTGCTCCGGGTGTGTGTTCACGGTGTGTGTGTGTTCACTGCTATATATTTAGTTATAAATGCAGAGCACTAATTCCGAGTATGGGTCACCATACTTGGCCACATGTCACGTCACGTCACTTTTTTTTTTTTTTTTTTAAATAAACAACTCATTTAGAACATTTATATTTTTTTTTAACTATTTATAGGCCTACTATTAATATGGTTTTAATAAAATATGATGTGTTATAGATACTAGTATCAAGAAGACAAGTGATTATAATGGGAAATATACTTAATTACAATAATTAAAGTGTGAATTTTGTGTTATGTTAGATCTGATCGGGTATAATAATTTGATCAGACATTCTAATTCTAAGAACGTGGACATTTTGTTGTAATCACTTTTAATCACTTTACCGACAGAAATACAAAAACAAACTACCAAATTATTAATTTAGCGAATCATCCACTGACTGTAATGTGGATTGTAATGCATCTACCTGTTAATGAACGACCTTCGGGAGTCTCCACTCCAGATAGCGGATCTTTAGTGGAGCGATAACCGAACGCTTTCAGAGGGGCACCTCAGCCGATGAGGGCAAGGGGGCAGTGGCTCTAGCCAAAGGGCCACCCCCCTGTGCACGGCCCTGGTGTGGAGGTTGCACATATGTGGATGGATGCCTGCAGGCAAGCCATTATTTTTCACCCATCCAAAATATAATTCAGCTTTGTTAGTGAGTAAACTTAATTTTATTACATTTAGAGGCATACAAATTATTTATGTGTTATGGAGGATACAAATGTTAAGCCTATTGGTTTGTTGTCTAGAAGCAACATTTACTAGTCTACACAGTAAAAAATGCTGGGTTAAATACAACCCAGTGCTGGGTAAAATAGGGACAAACCCAGCAATTGGGCTGTTTTGACCCAGCGGTTGGGTTAAACATGTTTTGACCCAAAACAATTGGGTTGTATTTAACCCAGCATTTTTTAGAGTGTAGTTACAGTTAATATTGCACACCTGTTTTTGTATTATCCATTATTACCCATGATCTTTTTTCCATTACCCTTTTTAGTTTTTACCCAACATTTAAGTTGCACTATTATTTGTTGTTTAACAGATCTTTACTGGGGTTTTTTTATTTTTAGTAGTCAATACAAATATTTTAATAAATAAAAACCTGCATTTTTATTGTTACATTATCACATAATGCGTGCAAAAAAACAAAACAAAAACAAACAAAAAACTAAAATATACCCCTCTAATACTTTTTTTATTTTTTATTTTATAAATGAGTTCAATTTAATGTAAAGATAGCAAACGTTTTAAACACAGTTGAGGGTTACAGAATTACTTCTAAAGTAACTATATGTGCTTTGTTCTCAAGAATGCTGCAGACATAACCACTCCCGCTAAGTGACCATTTGTTAAAGTCTTTTAATTAAAAAAATTATTAAAAATGCACTTAATGTTTAGAGGTTAAACCACAATGTGTATCTTTTGCACATGTATAATAAAAACAGATTCAATAGGTATTTTTTCCACTCTAAAATGTGGGCTTGGCTACTGCTATACAGTTCCTCAATTCATGCAACATGCAATTTTTAAAGAACACAATGAAGGGAAACAATGGAATACAATATTATCACATTACCTACCGGTCTACAATCACCTTAAGTTCCGTACCAACGACATGCACAATTTGTGTGGGTACATTGATTTCCAGTCGACAGGTCCGCTGAAACATGTTAGTCATGTCTGACCCCTTCTTTCTCTTTCGCAGACTCCGAGGTAAGCTGACTGACCGTGTTTGCTGCTGCGACATTTCCATTGTTACAGACTTCCACGTCTACAGGTCTCAAATAACCCATTTTCCCCCTTGAGAAATAGGGGCGTATGATGCAGCAGGAGAGAAAAGACATGTTCTCACCTGTTCAAAAACTAGCTCAAAGCTACAAATTCCTTGAAAGCATTTAAAAGCAAAGCTTATCAGATTAAACATGTGGTTATTGACCAACAATGCCTGAAGACTTGATGAGTAGCTCAGTAAAAATGTAGACATGGTTTGTTTGCTGGAAAGGTCAAGAATTATGCTAATTTGCCTTACAACATCAAACAGTATTACTGATGCATGTCAAATATTTAGTTTGTCTGCATAATAATATATTTGAAGGCATATTCACCACTTTCTATGAAAATCTGTGAACTTAAATGCTTGCAAGTAAGCATTGTTAATATCTGCTTTAACAAGAATTAACGCACGTTATTATTAGCACCATGTCCTGAAGTTTTTTTTTTCTGTTTTGAAGATATCCTGATATATTTTTTTCTGTCAAATTATCTGTCTGTCAAATGTCAAAAATTAATTCATTTTAAGACATTGTGTATGATTTATAAGCTTGTTTCCTCATGGGGACCTTAAAAATGTCCCCACAAGGTCAAAATGTACTAGTATTACTATCCTTGTGTAGATATCCTTGTTTATCATAACGTGATAAATACCAGGTACACACACATGCACACACACACACACACACACACACACACATTATATCCTATCAACACATGCATCAATAACCAAACAACTATGATTAACCTGCCTGGGCAATTCTGGTAAGACAAGCTTACCTGCAGGCTTCATTTCTGCAAGCAATGCAAGTAATGTTTGAAAATGTGTAAATGTGTCTGTTCATGTCAAAGCAGACAGTTTTTTTAACACTATTGAACCCAATTTAAAACATGCTTCAGCTAAAAGTTTCTTTTATAATGTTTTTCATGTATATTTAATTCTTTTTTAAATACAGCTAATAGTTGCTTTCATATATTGACCACAGTCATTACAGTAAATGCAATATAGCCTAATGTGTCACACAATATAATGCAATAGCTGTAATAACCTAAATATAATATAAAGATCATAACTAAAATAAATGTATATGTCATATAGATCTTAGATCTTTTTGTTGTTATATCATTGGGCGCAATATATTACTGGTGTCAACATGCTGGCCTAGTTTAAAAATATCTCATCTCAGTATAGTGTCTAATTTATACTTTGAGTTACATCGAGAGTGTAGTCAGAGAACTGGCCCTTAGCACATACATACGAGTTAGATCATTTCAGTCTTACACATCAATAATGGTCTTTAACATAACTTCACATTTGAAACTATGTTGCTGTTGGAACCACTCTTATAAAGCAAACAATCACACGCATTGTTTATTTAGTTATTTAGAGGAAAAATAATATTACATCTTCAGATTTTTGTTGTAAATCAGATCATGAAGATGACCAGGTTGAAAGATGTGGCAGTACTGTGCAAAGTAAAATTCTTTGCTACAAAAAACCCTAACTCTTCAGGGTAGATATTTAATGAACTCAAAATATGATTTACATTTATGTTTTTATAAGTGCAGAGTAGAGTTTGATCACTTTAAATAAATGTGTTATGGGGTTAAAGTTTTGGGTAGGAGACATGCCCATGGTAATAATGAATGAATGAATGAATGAATGAATGGAAGCATTTATATAGCGCTTTATTGTGTTTTGCTGTACACCCAAAGCGCTTTACAAGCAGTGTTGGGGGTAACACATTACAAGTAACGCGAGTTACGTAATCAGATTACTTTTTTCAAGTAACTAGTAACGTAACGCATTACTTTTTAATTTACAAGAAAATATCAGAGTTTCTTTTTCAAATAAATAATGCCAGTTACTTTTTTTTTCCATTTATTGATTGAATGCTCTCCTGTCCCCTTGTTGTGAGAAATCGGGAGTAAGATGTTACTTTAGTTCTAGAGTAAATGTGAACATGCATTAATTCATCTCACTCACAAAAAAAAAAATCAGATTTAGTTTTCCTCAAAATTAATAAAAACAGTTAAAAGCAACTCAGAATATGACTCAAAGCTGCAATAATGAAATATGTTAAATAATACAAATATCCTTTATGTATTTAATCCCATTTATTTGCTGCTGACCTTCAGTGATACAATTCAACCATACTAACAAGCAAAAATTACACAAGATAAACTAACATTTCTTCTTCTTTTTTTTATTGCTGAAGAGTGTTGAACTTTCTCCTTCTGTGCTCTACTGTACAGACGTGAATTTACATTTCCTTCAGCCTGAGGCTTTTGGTGTGAAAGGGCTTTTATATTTGCCAAAAATATAACTTTTTATATTAAAAGCAAACAAGCAAGCCCAGCTCAGATTTAAAAAGTAACGCAAAAGTAACGTAATGCATTACTTTCAATAAAAAGTAACTAAGTAACGTAATTAGTTACTTTTTAAGGAAGTAACGCAATATTGTAATGGATAAAAGTAACTTTCCCCAACACTGTTTACAATCATATGGGAGTCTCTCCTCAACCACCACCTAGTAATAATAATACAAATCTAGCAACTAAATAATTAAAAAGTAATTAAAGAGATGCAATAAAATTGAAACGCTGTTATAATATACGCTTTAAATGATACATTTCAGAAAACGTTTATAACTTAGTACAGCAAACCTGGAGAAAAAGTAAAGGTTGACGGATTAGTCGACTGGCCAATGACGCGAGGCCTCCAGCAGCACGTGACAGAGGGGTGGATCACGTGTCAACGGAAGAAGGCGCTTTTGTTTTTCCTTGGGAAAAAAGTCGAGGGACAATGTTTGGAAAAACGATTTTCAGTTATACTTTATTTTTCTCTCAAATGCATATAGACAATCTTATATAGGACATGAAATCTTTCGGAATACCTAAACCATATTTCATCGTCTTGAAGCTTGTTTGACGCTCCGTTTGGGAATTGTTGAAGCTGCAGAGATTGCAAGGCGGAAGAAGGGAATTTCGAAGGGACGAGCTTGAGAGAGCCAAAAGATGGCTCCGGATTGATTTTATCAGAGCTTTGCAATGCTTTTCAACCTAATTCGGATTTATATGAAATCATATTTCTATTCTAAAACACAGGTTAGTCTCCGTGTCTCGTTAATGTCATAATTTGGACTGATCATTTGCGATCAAGAAACTCAAAATGGCGGAGGGCTGGCCCATCCCCCAGACCCTGTTCCTGCTCATAGTGAGTGTCGCGGGCCTGGACACTTGCCCTTCTCCTTGTACGTGTTCTGGTGGTCCAGCACAACTGCTGGATTGCAATAGGAAAAGACTGACTGCTGCAGCTCTGGAAGCTCCAGTCTGGATCACCCATGCGTGAGTAATAGAGGAGATGTTGTTTACATGCTCTGCTGATCAGCCTCCAGCACTTTGCAGGGGCTGCACATGTGCACACTACTAACTAACGCACAACTGACAGCTGATTCGTTCACATTTGTTTGTTTGGTGCAATTTTAGTGATATTTAGTTATGTTGTTTATCAAATTACTTGGAAGGGTCACATGATGATCCTTTGTAGAAATACTGATGCATCTGTGTTTTTCCTGCAAAATAGCGTAATTGTTATGGTTACGTTTTCATAATACAACTTTGATAGTTTAGTTTTAGTAACAAAAAAAAGCATCGTACACTGATTGGAGGCTAGAGTAACCCTACTATTTGATACATGCATTTCCAACATGATCAAAACTTCCAAAAATGGAAAACGCACGCTAAAATCTTTTTGTGAAATCTGTAAAATCTTTATTTTATAACGTAAACGCAATAATCATTTTTATATTGTTATTCGTACTTTTAATATCAGTATTTTCTGGACTTGAGTAACTTACTTGATTATCCCTTATCATGTTTAGAAAAATCTTGTTAAAACATGAGTCTCAAATATGATACCAGTTTTTGAGGAATGTTTATTAGACAATTGCTAAATTGTCATTGTATTGAATTGCATTATGTTTTTTTGTCCCCCACAAATTAAAACTTGCAGAGCTTTGATCATAAAACTAAGCATTTCAATGTTAAATATTAAGAAGACATGTTATTGAGCGATAAGGACAACTGATATTTACATGCATTTTATGTAAGTAGTCTATTATACAAAAATTTCATTGATATACATTACAAGCTGAATCTAAAATTCATCTAAATTTTTTGGTGACATTAATAAATACATATTTTTGCCTCTGAATAAAACTGAGGTATTTTTTTCTATTTAAATGTGAGCTTCATATTTTCACTATATCATGCTTTATGGGCAATAAAGGCCTCGCGTTTCAAATATGCTACGATATCCTTTTTTCTATCAGTGTAATTTATTTAATTTAGCTTGGTTTTAGTTTGGATGTACTATTCCTAGTTTAGTATACAGCTTAGTTTGTTTGCTTTGTTGTTAATAAATCTGTATTTAAATATATAAATGTTGTGAAAAGTCTTTTACCAGATCTGAAGGTACACATTATTGACTTAGAGATCCCCCAGTCTTAAATATTGGGTTATTTGCTACCATTTTTTCAGGTTTTAATAATTTGTTCTCTGTGAATTTAGGTCTATGAATCAGAATGAACTTACAGCAGTGCCTTTTCTTGGAGATGCCTCATCAAACATCACAGTGCTGTCACTGTAAGTTTCCCTCTATGTTCATTTTTTTCATTAATTGTATATGACCATGTATGTTGATATGGTACTATATCTGCTGTTTATTTTCAGTGTTCATAACCGAATCTCTGAAGTTGTGGCAGAGCAGCTGTTGCCATATTCATCTCTAGAAAGTCTGGACTTGAGCTCTAATTCTATATCTGAGCTTAAGGGCGGATCATTCCCTCCCATGCAGCTGAAATACCTGTGAGTTTTTGTACTCAGGCTTGTCAGAGTTTTGCATAAGATTGTGTTCAAATTCTAAGTAGAGCTTTCTGAAGAAGTTATCCCTTTCCCTTGAGTTATCAGTTTGAGACAACTCAAGTATCAGTTGTTACTTTGATCTTAGTTTTGACATTGAATAATGGACGTTTTCTTAGTGTTTCTGATTACTTTTGGGGTTCATGGATATTTGTCTGTTTCCTCTCTCCATCACGGCAGCAACCTGAGCAAAAACAAGATAGGTTCCTTGGAGCCCAGTTGTTTTGGAAACATCAGCTCCCTTCTGGTGTTGAAGATAAACCAGAACAGACTCTCTCTGCTGCCTGATAAAGTCTTCACCCTCTCTCAGCTCCAAGTCTTGTGCGTATTCATGGCTAATGAATAGGATGTTATTGAAATGCTCAATTTGGGTGCTTTCACACTAGCACTTTTGATGCGCACCCGGGTTCGATTGACGTCAGAGTTCGGTTCGTTTGGATGATGTGAACGCTGTCTTCCGAACTCGGGTGCGCACCCGCGAACCGTACCCGAGTCCGCTTAAAAAGGTCGCTGCTGATGTGAACGCAATTGTACCAAATCGCAGTAGCGAACCGCTATTAATGACATATTATTTGATAAAAATGTGTGTTTGTGTGTGTGTTTCACGCACTTTCCTGACGAGCGTGACTGACGCACTGCGAACAGAGAGCTGTATATCTCATTTCTGTTCGCCTTCAGTGTTCTTTAGAGCATTTGCAGTACATTCGTAAGACAGACGTAAGTGCCGTTATGTACCGAAGCTTTGTAAACAAAACGAACGGTTCAAAAACTTAAATATTTAAAGGGGTCATTTGATGCTATTTTAAAGATAATTATTTTGTGTATTTGGTGTAACAGAATATGTTGACATGCTTTAATGTTCAAAAAACACATTATTTTTCTAATACTGTACATTATTGTAGGTCCTCTATGCCCTGCCTCTCTCAAACGCGTCGTTTTCAACAAAGCCCCCTCCTTTGACAAGCGCAGTCTGCTCTGATTGGCCAGCTGACCCAGTGCATTGTGATTGGCCGAACACCGCAAGCACGCGTCGGAAATGTAACGCCCCTTAACATAATCGCCAGCTTCAGCTTTCAAAGTAAATATCAAGTTAATAATGTCATTAGTTTTACCATCAGTTCAAGCCCGAAAGGGCAACAGAGTCGCGTGACAGACACAGTGATGATGCAGTACACAAGCCGCGGTTAAGACAGCTGCGTGCTATGATTTCTGACAGGCAGTTCACTCTCCTGTGATGTGACCCTGTTCCCCTCACACACACACACACACACGACGCGTTACTCTGCACTGCACAAAACTCTGCATTTGAACAGTCAATAGCAAATACTTAAACTAATAACAAAACATACTTACAGTCGCTGATTCAGAATTCCTTGGAGCCCAGTTGTTTTGGAAACATCAGCTCCCTTCTGGTGTTGAAGATAAACCAGAACAGACTCTCTGTGCTGCCTGATAAAGTCTTCACCCTCTCTCAGCTCCAAGTCTTGTGCGTATTCATGGCTAATGAATAGGATGTTATTGAAATGCTCAATTTGGGTGCTTTCACACTAGCACTTTTGATGCGCACCCGGGTTCGATTGACGTCAGAGTTCGGTTCGTTTGGATGATGTGAACGCTGTCTTCCGAACTCGGGTGCGCACCCGCGAACCGTACCCGAGTCCGCTTAAAAAGGTCGCTGCTGATGTGAACGCAATTGTACCAAATCGCAGTAGCGAACCGCTATTAATGACATATTATTTGATAAAAAGTAATAGCCTTTGTGCCAGCCTTGTACTCTTCTAGGTTCAAAAAACGGTTGTCCATAAAATGCGCTGCACAAATTCGAACATCTGGGTTGTGCTGTTCTGTTGTAATTTGTGTGTGTGTTTCACGCACTTTCCTGACGAGCGTGACTGACGCACTGCGAACAGAGAGCTGTATATCTCATTTCTGTTCGCCTTCAGTGTTCTTTAGAGCATTTGCAGTACATTCGTAAGACAGACGTAAGTGCCGTTATGTACCGAAGCTTTGTAAACAAAACGAACGGTTCAAAAACTTACTGCTGTTCCTGAAACCACGCCTTCTTTCTTTACGTTCACATTTGGGCGGCATTATGCTAATATTTCCACATGAATGTGTTCCACGTGACGTAGATATGTGGGGCGTGTTAGAACGAGCCGTTTTAGGTAGGCGTGGTTGAATCTTAACTTTTATAAAGAATATCTCTTTGGATTTGAGACTTTAGTCTTTGCAACTTTACAGATCTTCTTTATGCACCAAGAGCTTGTAAGCTGTTCCTGAAACCACGCCTTCTTTCTTTGCGTTCACATTATGCTAATATTTCCACATGAACGTGTTCCACATGACGTAGATATGTGGGGGCGTGTTAGAACGAGCCGTTTTAGGTAGGCGTGGTTGACGCTTAACTTTTATAAAGAATATTTCTTTGGATTTGAGACTTTAGTCTTTGCAACTTTACAGATCTTCTTTATGCACTAAGAGCTTGTAACACTCCAAAGAGAAAGGAAAACTTGAAATCGCATCATATGACCCCTTTAAAAGTGCAGAGAGCAATGTTATGCATTTGCCGCCTTCTCCTGCGCCGTCGTTACTAAGCAACAGGGTAAACAGTTGCTGGCTTGATGACGCAAACAAACCGCGGTTTGGACCCAAATAAAATAATATGAACGCAGTCCAGTGGGGCAGGGGGAGGGGGGTTCAATCGAACTCTGGTTCAAACCAGGCAAGCGAACCAAGTGTGAAAGCACCTTGTTGCTTGCTTGTTAGCACCTTGTTAAAGAATGCTGCTTGCTAAATGCACCTGATATTATCAATTGGGGAGTTAATTTCCCTTTTTGTCTTGTCTCTCTCCGATTGTTAGATTTTCTCATTGTAATGTGTATCTCTTTATGATTTTATCACTTTTCAGAGAGTTGAGGCGCAACAGGATTCGTGTCGTGGAAAGTCTCATTTTCAAAGAACTGAAGGCTCTTAAATCGTTGAAGATGCAGCGCAACGGCATCACAAAGCTGATGGATGGAGCTCTCTTTGGTTTGGAAAACATGGAGGAGCTGTGAGTCAATGCTTTCAGGGTTTCACTAGATCATTTAAGATATATGTAGGTAAAAATTGCTATTTAAAAAAATAAATAAAATGTAAGTATTATTTTTAAAGCAATTTTTACTATAATTTGCTACTTGCATTAAACAATGTGGCAATAATGTGTAAAGTGGTGGTTCATTTGGGCGGAGAAAATCAGCCTTTAAGCCATTTTAGAGCAATTATATGAATTTTAAATATATGTCAAATTTGGCCAGAAAGGCTTTATTTGAAACCATAATCTGAACCTGGAGGTTTGATTCTTTTCTGTTTATTTAATGTAGCTAATTTATAATTTAAGTTTCTGTTTCACACGAATCAAAGTAGTGATTTATGGGTGATGTGTGTTCTGTCCTGTGCCAGAGAGTTGGAGTATAATAATCTGACGGAGCTGAATAAGGGCTGGCTGTATGGCCTGCACATGCTCAGGATTCTCCGGGTAAATCAGAACAATATCGGACTCATTCGAGCTGATGCCTGGGAGTTTTGCCATCGCCTGGAAGAGCTGTGAGTGACTTCAGCCCTAACCTTAAAGTTTAATCCTATATACAATACGATGGAATTAGAATGCATATTCCCCCCCCCCCCCCCCCTGTTTTGTCTCCAGGGATTTGTCTTTCAATCACTTGAGTCGTCTGGAGGATTGGGTGTTTTCTGGCCTCAGTCTCCTGCAGAGTCTCAACTTGGGTGACAATCAAATCGCACACCTGGGAGAAGGAGTGTTCAGCAGTCTGGCTAACATCCGTACATTGTAAGATAACCCACATTCCTCTTCAGTCTCTCATTTTATACAGATACTTTTTGGTAGCAATATATAGAAAGCCTTAGGTTTATATATAAAATGCATTAAAGATGACTTTTTTCTGCTTTGAAAGATTTTTTTCAGAACCGTAATTCAGATTTTTAACTTGCTCTCCCAATATTTTTACCATCATCTCACCACAAATTTTTTTTATTTTTTAGCAACATATAAGTGAAAAAATACAAAATATACTTTAATTATATTTATTTATATAATATATATTTTTATTTCACAATAAAATGATAAATATCACATGTTTTTAAGTTACAGTAATAGCTGGAAGGATTACAGTTGTAATCTAAATAATAGTTTTAACAGTTTTGCTGGTAAATGATGGTTACTGATTACATTGCTGATTTTTCTGTAATTTATTTTCTTATCATAATCAAACATGCACGTATTTGTTCTCAGATAAAGAACAGGTGTGTTTGTGTTTACAAATGATCTTGATGAAAATTGAAGTAGCATTGTGCTCTATCTCTTTAAAATAAAATGAGCTCATAATTTCAAACAGATACAGTCTATCCCTGTAGTTTAAACCCTATATGAATCCTTCTAGATTAGTTTCTGCATTTCCGCTTGTCCCACAGAAAAAGAGCACATTCAAACATGCCCACCTCTCGTAACCTCTGCCACATCCCTTTGACACAGTTGTAAAAGGGATGTCTGCCTTTTACAGCCAGCAGTGCGTAAAAACAATCTCACAATACTCCCACATACCAGCCTGTCCGTACAAAACCTTCTATTATACATGAAAAGCATACAATGGCGCTGAGCTGCCTAGAGCCGTAGAAGTACAGTCACCTAAATAAAACAGCTCTGACATTTTAGATTAAAAACAGAAAGCATGTTCTACACAGCAGCAGTTTGAAAATATTCTGATGGGTCTCTTTTGATGTTTGTTCGTTCCAGGGACATCCGTAATAATGAGATCTCCCTCGCCATCGAGGACTTGGTTGGCATGTTTGTGGGTTTGAAGAGGCTGAACTCGCTGTAAGTTTGTCGGTGGATACGAGCTGTTCGATCTGACTCAAGAGATGTGAAGTGTGGCTTGACATAAGCGTATGTGTGTGTTTTCCAGAGTTTTACAGAATAATAAAATCAGGACCATCACTAAGAGAGCGTTTGAGGGTCTGATGGAGCTGGAGCATTTGTGAGTCTCTTTTATCCTTGGTATTTTGAGCACATCATTTCTCGGTTACTGGATGTCTCGTTATTACTGGATGTAGCAATATAGAAATCCCTTTAGTATTAATTTATATATTTATTTGGAAGTATGTTTCTGCCCTCGAGTACAAAACAAGCTGGTTGCGAGAGTTTATAATATGGAATAAAACCACTTTCTGAATTATAAAATCACTTTTATGAGATAGTCACATCACAACATTTGAAGTTGTGACGAAATGGAAGCAGCAACAGATCTCTTTTCCATATTGTTCTGAATGAATTCTTAACAATAAAATCTAGAATATTCATTAAAAAAAAATGCATTTTATGCCGACTTTAAATGTACACTTTTTAAAAAAAAATTTAAAGTCACAGTTATAAGAAATAAATTTGCAGTTGCAAGATAAAAAAAAAACGTTTTAAACTTTTAGGCGGAAACAGGCTTCCATAGTTCCAAATAAAAGCTAAAATCATACTAGGTGAATTGAGCATCAAAACTTTGTAAAATACAAAAGAAAAGTCCACATACAAGTCATCTTTTTAACTCAGACCCTGTAAAACATTCAAGGTTATAGATCATAGATTAATAAGGTTATGCTGTTATATTGTACATATTTGTCTAAGTGTAAATATAAATTTCATTATGCAGCACAACACAAAGAGCTCCTGTTTTGTATTGTTCCATTTGTAAATAATCTTTCTGAATTTGTTCTGCAGGGACCTGAGTAAGAATGGCATCATGTCTATTCATCCTGACGCTTTCACTCATTTAAAACTTAAAACACTGTAAGTAATTGTTTACTTTCTACAGACTGTATGTATTTCATATCTATGCATTTTACATAATATATTTTTTTGTTTCATTTTTGTCCGTATTGACAGTGTTTGTATGTAATAATAGTGTAATTCAGGTGTATTCTTAATAATGACTGTATTGTGGTCTTCCTCAGTGATCTGAACACCAGCAGTCTCCTGTGTGACTGTCAGCTGCAGTGGTTGGGCCAGTGGTTGATTGACAGTCAGTTCCAGCAATCCTGCACCGCCGTCTGTGCTCATCCTGCCTTCCTGACAGGATCTAGTGTGCTCGTTATTAAACCAGAGGAGTTTGTCTGCAGTGAGTGACCTGACAGTTACCTCATGCCTTTTTACGGCCCTGTAACAAAATGTCCATGGCCACCTTTTCTGTTTTGTTTTTTGTGCCATTTAAAAGCAATTTTATGAAAAAAAGATGAGCTCTTTCTTGCATTAAGATCACTTTATTGTCTCTCACTTGCAGATGACTTCCCTAAACCCCAGATCAGCTCTCATCCCAAGACCGCTGTGGCCTTACGCGGGACCAACGTCACTCTGAACTGCTCTGTGTTCAGCAGCAGCGACTCTCCCATGAGCACCGCCTGGCGCAAAGATGGAGAGGTGCTGTATGAAGCCCAGGTGCAGAACTACGCTCAATACCAGGATCACCGCCTCCTCTACACCACCGTACTCCACCTGCTCAATGTTAATTTCACAGATGAGGGCCAGTACCAGTGTGTGGTCTCCAACCATTTTGGGTCCAACTACTCCACTCTGGCCAAGCTCACTGTTAATGGTTAGTGCCTCATCAAAATTGATTGTTACATTGTTACATATTGTTAAATAATTGTTCCGTAATTAGCTTTTAGCCTTATTTTTTCTTCTGTCAAATTTATGATATTTTGTGTGTGAATTGGAAGTCCAATTTAATGAGCACTCACTAATAGCTATGGTAGCATATTATTAATAGTTTGTATTTGCATTTTTAGTTGTGCATTCAAGTCTTCATACCCAGAAGTGATCTTTTGCTAACCTCTGTGTACAGCTATATTTCGCACAATTGTGAGATTTACTTTTATTTTTTTGATCTAGTCACAGAATTCAAAGTGTTTGCTGGTGTCAGATTATTAATTGAAAGTGTCGATTATGTGATCATCTGCAGGACTTTTGTATTGGCGTATTGCTAAAGCGCTATGATCCCTTTAATGCTTTGATAAGCAGTTTGGCATTTGTTTTTTCCCTCTCCTTATTTACCCTCATTTCTCCATGGTTGTTTTCAGAGTTATGTCAGTTTAATTTTCCATATCTGTTGAACAAACATAGCAGCCCTCTGGGATGCCGACCTTAGCAATGTAATTATTCTGTTTATATCAGCTTATGATACTGATGGAAGAGCGGATTTGTAACCTAATAATAGAATATGACAATAACAGAAACATGATTCACAAAGCAAACACTGTAAATGCAAATTGTGCTGTTTAGGGTTTGATTGGCCATTGGGTTGCTTGTTTTTGTACTAGCTATTTAAACAAAATGAATTCTGTTGTCATATTTTATTAGTAGAAAATGATGATAATATTAGTGTAATATAACATTTGCATTGTTTGCTTTTATTTAGGCATTTTCTTACATTTCCTTACATAAAATTATTTTAAGGGTTTAATAAATATTGTAGAAGGTAGAATGAGAAAAATAATAATATACTTATTTTATTATTTAATATTATATTATTTACATATTATAATTAAATTGTAAATATAAATTTTTTAAATAACAAATTACATAACACTTTACATTACTTTAGTTATTAAAATACATTTTAAAAATGTTTTTGTTCCACTTTAATTGTGAAAAGGTTTAGGTCATTTCCTTTTTTATTTATTTATTTTTTTTTAATCCTGACAACTTCACAAATGGATAATAAATAATAATATCCTCAGATACTCCAACATTTGATTGGATAAAGTAGAAAATTATAAATCATAAATGTTATGCGTTTTTTATTATATTTATTTAGGCACTTCCTTTATGTAATGTAGGAAATTAACAGATAATTAATTAATAGAGAATAATGCTTAGTAGTAGAGCTGTTGTGATTTATGAAACATATATTTATATATTTTTTTTCTCTCTCAAAATTCCCTTTTTTGAGTGCAATATGTGATTGGATTATTAATCACATTTGGGATATTATGATTTTAAAGCAAAATTAATACAACAGTATTTAACATTACTTTTCATAAACCGTCTAACAATCTAGTGCAATTATTTACATTTTAACGTAATATAAGAAATTGTGTATTTTTACTACTTTTTATAATTTGGCGTTTAATAAAAATTGAAGAGTAGAATAATGAAAATACTGTCTTTATAAAATATCATTTATTTTAAATGCATTATATTTTTCTAATGACATATGTAATTTAAATAAATAAATGTTTACTAGGTAAAAAATAGTAAATATTGTAATATTTAAAATATTCCCCTTTCTGGTCCATTTCAATTATAATAAATTTTTTGTGGTCTTTTAACCCAGTGCTTCAATATAATATTATAGTTAAAAAAAAAGAGGATTATTATCCACAATAATCATATTTTCCTTTTTTGAATGCCAGTAATTGCAAAAACTAGAAGCATATAGGGAAGTAACGATTCACTCAACTCACGATGTGATATGATTCATCATGTGATATGATTTCACAATACAATTTTCTCACAAATTATTTTTTAACAAAATGATTTAAGACCGATTTTAAAAAAGGTGTCCTTTTGTTATTTCTCAGACCAAAAGGCTGCACACTGCTTTGTGAAATTGAAAATGTCAAACAATATGCTAAATTGAAATTTTAAAACGAATCCCAAATCAAATAAATAAATAATACAAATAAAATAAATAACTCCATGCAAGTAAACTAAGGTTTTGCCTATGTATTTTAATCACGATCCAAACAAAGATGCTGCATACATGTTATTTAGATTATTTATTCACGTTATTTTGAAATTTGAAACAAAAACAAAATGGTCTGACTTTGCTTTGTGATACTACATAAAAAATCTGAACGAAACAAAAACAATCCAATATAATGATGCGCATGCGATTTCTTTCTCCACTGTTTACGTTCATTTACATGAAAATACTTGCCGAGATAATTGTGCATGTATGTGTCCGTTCAAGCGAAACAGGAATCAATTCTGTGTTCGTGCTCTGTCTGAAACCGAACTGAATTCGTCATGCACATGAATGGTTTAAAACGCCTGAATGTTTAAATTGGTAAGACTTAGAAACACGTGTAAATGATAAACTATGATCCGTTTCAGCCCTACAAGCGAGTGAACAACGCGAATCAAGGAAGGGATTTTATATCACTATTCAAGATAGCCCGTCGGGCAGTGCAGTGATACATTTTGGTAGCCCGACTGGAAAACACAATAGCCCCTGGACGTCGGACTAGCGATTTTGCGAGCCCTGCATATTCTTATTTTACTTGCTTACCTTTATTGTCCTTAAAAGGCAATTCTTTATGTAGACAGCTGTATACATGCACATACAGCAGCAACACTACACACATAAAACACACATTTATAATAAGTCATTTAAAAACATGATTGCAGCAGGTACAAAGGAATTCTGGTATCTGTTTGATTTGCGCACAGGGAGTTTAAATCTTCGACCAGAAGGAAGCAGTTGAAATTCATTACACAATGAATGGGTGACCTTTGTTTTCACAATCTCTATTTTTCTTGTCTCAGATGTCCCAGGCAGGTCATTTTGGGATGGTGAAGAAACCCACTCTTCCATCCTCGCCCAGGGCTCAGTGACTGTACACAAGCCCCCGATAGGTCTGTCCGCTGGGGACGGCCGAGAGGAGAGGAGGGGGGCACTGGAGGAAGGCTCATACAGGACTAAGCCACAGGAAAGTGCCTCAACCCCCACATAAACCCAGCTAGCCCGTCTTCCCCAGTCCTTTTGTCTCCAAACATCACCGCCTTGTCCTTCAGTCGCCTCCCAGTGCCCTCAGCCCACTACCTCCATTGAGAAGCATCATTCTCTGCCAAATGAAATGCCTCGCTCTACAATGTTTACACTGCTCTCCTGTCCTTCCCCACCATGTTCCGTTGTAACCCACTGGGATGTGCGTGTTTTGCGGAAAACTCTTTCAGACAGGAGACTGCTTTCCCTGCTTTCACCATTCCTCAGCTAACCGGTCTGGTTTGAGCCCTGAATGTACCATTTCCAAGAGTTCCACTAGTCCTAGCGCAGCCTGTGACGTACAAATTATGCCATGTTTGGTTTTCCCGCCTACTTGAGAGCGTTGAGCCTTTTTGCATATGCCAAAGCTTGACCCAGACTCCCGTATAACTTGCTTTTGCTCTGGTACAGGACCTGTACGAATATTGACTGTGAAGATTGGACTGTCAAAAGAGGGCAGTGATGTTCTCTGCGTGACGTCAGAGGGCCAATTAACTGTATTGCATTTCTCATTCCAATTAGCAAACGGTACAGACTTCTAACCAATAATGTGCTAACAGAGTTGACGGCTCCATTGTTTCCACTGTTATTGTACGCCGAAGTTATGTCATTCATAATATTTTTTTGTTTAGTGCTTCTCACAAACCTAAACATATTTCTCAATTTCTCTCTCTGTTTTTTTTAAAGCACTATAACAAGATGGTAAGAAAGACGGGATATGTTGCACCTTTGATAATCTTCCCAGGACATCCTTATACGAATCATAATATGCTAACTTTTCTTCACTTACTCTCCATATTAAGCTTTCATATTTTTATTTTGTGTATTTTGCGACAATTTCCATTTTAATTGGTTTCCCTCATTTGCATTCTTGCAAGTGCATATCTAGTTGAATTGCAGTCTGTGATTGATCAGCATGACTGAGCACCATTGGTGTGCATTTGGGGTGGGGCTACATTCTGACTGACCAATAGGAGCATTTGAGAGAATTTCTTGCAATTCCATTTGGTGCCCTACTAGTGTAGAAATCACACAGTTCACCTTTAAAATGTGTATATGCTGCATTTGAAATCTGTTGTTACTGCTGGATCAAACTGGTCTCGTCGAGTTATTTGCCTTTTTTTGTTGTGAACCTCAAATCATCTTCTTAATTTGAGGTGTAATAAGAACCATTTTGACAGTTAGGCATAGCCATGCCTAGTCATTTTTATCATTTTGGCCTTAGAAGGACAGCTGGATTTTACATTTCTTGCCTGTAAACATTGTCTTAAGAGGCTGTGTCCAAAACCAAAGGAATCTGCCTTACAGTCCTGCTGCCCACTCATTCAACAGACACCTTTTAAGGAAACACATTTTCGACGGACTTTCAAGACACTGGAACGTCACGTCTGATGATCTTAAAATAAATTCAGAAATAAGCAAGGTCATATTTAATGACCACAGTTCTCATTCCTCAGTAGAAATTAGGCAAAAATACATGAATAAATGAATTTACTGCTTTTAGTAGTAGTACAAGCTATATTTTTTAAACTTATGCCAAACCACATGCACAGGATTGCTGGTTAACATAGGCAGCAAAATGAGTAAAAGTAACTATATGAAGCGTCTTGGTGGACACAATGTTACGCAAACATTTGATTTGATGCTTAATGCCTTCCTACCTCCAGATCAGCATTTTTCAAGTTTCGGACATAGCCACTACTTTGCTTTAAAGGTGCGGTTACATTTACATTTACGTGGTGAAATTCCATGGGCAAAATGCAGTCATGTCAATAGGAATTTGCACAATCTGGAATTTGTGTGAGGCAAAACATTTGCCTGTGCAGTTTCCACATTGGATTTAATTTTGTTAAACTTCAAACACAAATTTGCAGTGTCTACCAATTTAAAGGTGTGGTCACATTTACCACTGCTCTGCCAAACTTTGCAGGTGAAATTGAGAGTTTCACGTGAGGTTGAAAAAGTTGCCCACGCAGATTTTCGGTTGCATGAATTTGCCACGTTGACCAACAGAAAGCTGCCTTAAAGTGACTTCTGTGTGAGCCGTGCTTTATACATCACTACGCTGTTGAACCCTGTTTTATGACTGCACCTCAAGTCTGCTTAGTTTAGAAGTGACCTCTGAGTAATGGACCTTCTTTGCCCACAAAACTTCCCCTTAAGGATTCGGACTCACTTCCAACGCTTGATGATCCAAACCATGTGTGTGGATCCCGAACCATTTATTTTGTTCAGAAAGCTCCACAACATAGCAGTGCACTGACATTTTGCACTTTTTGAGTATACAAAAGCTGGATCTTGCGTTGCAGCAGATATCTATGGTCACTGTCTTCCCCTGTCTTTTAATGGAAATGCTTTATTTTCAACCAATTTCCAACTGTGATAAGTACCCCTTGATTTGCATATTGATTTGTTGCATTTTGCACAATCTCTTGCCTTGCAGTTAGGTGCACAATTACACTAATCGGAGACCTTGATGTCAAAAGATTTGTCTGACTCCTCGCTGTGTCAGTTTCCCTTGTTGAAAGGGAAAGGAGTGTGTGTCACCAGCGCCTTCCAGCTATGTTTAAAACATCGAGGTTTTTCGAATTACTGCTAATGCTTGCTTGGTCTCTCTCGGATGAGCTTGCGGGAGATTAGTGCAAAGCAGTTTAAAAGTAATGTGAGTGAATAGCGGTTTTATTTTACCCTGAATTATACAGGATTTAGTTGGGATCTTTAAGTGTGATTTCACTTAAAGATTTACACCAAAGAAAAATCCACACGGATCAAACATTCCTGCCTTCTGCTTAAATGCTTTGACAATATTTAAATGCTGCTTTTTTTAAATGTTTCGTTTATTTTTTGTGTATTTGTTTTTGTATGCTGTACCTGTACATTCTGTAAAGCATGTATAAAGAACATTATGTTTCAGAAAATTCTGACATTTAGCTGACATTTAAACAATAAAATGAATTCGGATGCATCACGAGTGAAGATGTACACGTTATTCAAATAATCTGTTATTAGTGGAACAAGCTAAGGGAAGGAGCACTATTGCAATTGCTCATATTTAGGGTCTAACTCTAGGTTCTAACCCTTTAAAAGCCTACTGTATCATATTTGATATGCACATTTCTAAAGTAATCTGCATCAGCAATCATGAGCAAACCAACTACAAAACTGCTAAAAAAAAAAAAATGATGCAACAGGCTTTGAGAAACATTTCAATCACATCTCATAGTTATGTTGCTTTGCATTGTTTTGCCTCCACAATTAAACCCACAGAACTTTGATAATACAATGAAGCATTTAAAGATCATCTTGCTGAGAAATATACCTACTGTATCATATTTGATATGCACATTTCTAAAGTAATCTGCATCAGCAATCATGAGCAAACCAACTACAAAACTGCTAAAAAAAAAATAATATGATGCAACAGGCTTTGAGAAACATTTCAATCACATCTCATAGTTATGTTGCATTGCATTATGTTTTGCCTCCACAATTAAACCCACAGAACTTTGATAATACAATGAAGCATTTAAAGATCATCTTGCTGAGAAATATAATTGAGAGTTATAAAGTGACAGTTGATATTTATATGCATTTAATATATATTTAAAAAGATATCCTTGATTTTACAGTACAAGCTATCAGAATTTCATCTTACTTTTTGGCTATATAAATCACAAGATTGCACCAAGTTATGAATTTTTGCTCCGTTCTTGAGAGTGACATCCATATTCTGTATTTGATATTCTATATCATTCTACAGTATATCAGCCATAAAATACTGATGTATCAAATATGATACTGACATGCAGACTTTTTCATAGATTTCTAAAGGTTCAATAAACTGTTCCATTTAAAAAAAAAAAGTATTTTTCTGGACTATTATTTTATATACAGGGTTAATATCAAATACGAAGAGGTTGATTCTGCAGGTTGATCTGCTATTGTTTTCTGTTTCATGAAAGAACAAAATTCTGACATGAGGGTGAGTAAATTCTAACGTTTTTCATTTTGAGTGAGCTATTCTTCAGCGTTATTACTTTGTGGGGGAAAGTGACAGACTTTTTCATAGATTTTTTAAAAATCGATTTCTAAAGGTTCAATAAACTGTTCTATTTAAAAAAAAATGTATTTTTCTGGACTATTATTTTATATACAGGGTTAATATCAAATACGAAGAGGTTGATTCTGCAGGTTGATCTGCTATTGTTTTCTGTTTCATGAAAGAACAAAATTCTGACATGAGGGTGAGTAAATTCTAACGTTTTTCATTTTGAGTGAGCTATTCTTCAGCGTTATTACTTTGTGGGGGAAAGTGTTGTTATTGTAAGTGCACTGTATTAGCGTTATGCCACAGCTCACTTACAGTGTTATTGAATTATGCTAATGTAGTAAACAGCAGAACTTTTCTGGAAGTTTTCGCTGTGTTTAAAAGGACGCAGACCCATTTGAATTCCTCTAAATATTTGAACTGACAATT
Organism: Sinocyclocheilus grahami; assembly: GCF_001515645.1. NCBI lineage: Eukaryota > Metazoa > Chordata > Actinopteri > Cypriniformes > Cyprinidae > Sinocyclocheilus > Sinocyclocheilus grahami. Next base: position 419,123 of record NW_015505547.1, read on the forward strand.
TTCATTGCCGTCCTCCAAGAGATGTTCTGAGAGAGAAATTATAGTTGTGAGATCAAAGTACATACCTCCGCCTGCTGCTAACCCTCTTTACTCAGCTTTATCAATAATTCATTCAAGACTCGCTTTGGATTATTACACTAGTGGAACAGGGACGTGCTGCGCCCTCTGCACGCGCTGTCCTGCAACGCTCAAGAAAAATCTCTGGCTATTGCCTTCGTTTAGACCATAACTGAGACTAGAATAAGTTTGGAACAACCTGTAGATATCTAATAAGCTAGTTTATTTGTGTTCAGAGCCATGCACTTTCCAGATTTAATATAGGAGGAAACAGGCCATACTGTCGTTTAAGTGGTTTTGTATTTTGTATTCAAACACCTTGTTTAAAAATTCCTTAAAATAATTGAGCATTCTGTCCTCCAAATTAAAATGTCACTATCTTATTCATTTCATATGATTTGTTAAAAATGCCCAAAATGAACTACAAAATGAAGGTGAATTTTGAGAACAAGGTTTGATATTTTTGCTCTTATTCACTGTCTCAGGTGTCACACTAAACATCTTACTGCTCAGACATTGCATTTTTATATCAAGTATCAGCAGGTCTTTGCTGAGTACACGGGTTTAGCTATACAGTTGTGTTTTCATGCCACTTACAGAAAAAAAACTACATATTTTTTACATTTTTATAGGGATTCTAAGAGTTTTGTTCTATAATACTGCCCAGAATAAACTGCATATATGTGACCCTGGACCACAAAACCAGTCCTAAGGGTCAATTTTTCGAAATTGAGATTTATACATCATCTGAAAGCTGAATAAATAAGATTTCCATTGATGTATGGTTTGTTAGGATATGACAATATTTGGCCGAGATACAAGATCTGGAATCTGAGGGTGCAAAAAAAATCTAAATATTGAGAAAATCGCCTTTAAAGTTGTCCAAATGAAGTTCTTAGCAATGCATATTACTAATCAAAAATTATTTTAATATATTTACAGTAGGACATTTACAAAATATCTTCAAGGAACATGATCTTTACTTAATATCCTAATGATTTTTGGCATAAAAGGAAAATCAATAATTTTGACCCATACGCTGTCTTTTTGGCTATTGCTACAAATATACCCCAGCGACCAAAAATAAAAATTACATCTCACCATCAAGGTGTTCAAAACCTGTATGAGTACGTTTTTTTTCTCCTTCTGTTGAACACAAAACAATATATCTTATGCTTTGAAGATATGCTTTTATTTTGTTTTTCAACCTTTTTTTTCTTTTTTGAAGTTTGAAAGCTCCAGTCTCCATTTATCATTTATCATAATTGCATGGAGAAGTGCATCTGGCACAGTGTTCATAATTTCTCCTTTAGTATTTCACAGGAGAAAGTCACATGGATTTAAAACAACATGATGATGACTACATGAAAGGATTTACATTTTTGGGTGACCTGTCCTTTTAAGACCCAAATATGTGTCAACTTTAGAGCAGGTATTATGTTGTCTTGTGGAATACACAGTATCTTTTCCACCAAATAGAAAAAAGAGAAACATCTTGAAGGTTCTGCGAGAGCTATATGTTATTTGAGCATTGCTAGAGATATGTGGGCTGGTCTGTAAATAACTTGGTGGTAACTAACACTCTGAAATTAGTTTCATGTCTGGTCTTGTTCTTCAGTATAATTAACCATGCGTCTACACACTTCCTGCTGCTTTTCCTGTGTCTGATCTTTATACTCAGGGGAAATACATGTGTTCTGCCTTTTGAAGTGCACAGCAGTGATTAGGAATTAAATTGAATCCTTTACAAACTGAAGAAGGCTCTGATTTGATTCGTCTTGACTTGTCTGTAATTAATAAGGGAGCTGAGCGCATGAATAGTGTGTCATGTTTGTCTTAAGCAATGGCAGATTGAATGATGAGACTCAAGTTATGCTGCAGTTACAACTACTCACCAAAAAGTGGCAGCTTTGAGTCTTACGCTACACTACAGGACTGTGCTATTAAGATAACTGGGTGTATAATTTGATTACAAGATGAAATATTCACTGATTACTTGTGATATCCTCACCTAGACTTAAGCTACTGATTAAATTACATTATCAGATTAATAAGACAGAAAGAATAAAAGGGCAAGCGCTGACGTTACATTTATTATTTGATCATATTTGGTAATGGGAGCTTATTCTGACATGTTTTTAATGCTTTACATTTTACATTTGGTAGACGATTTTATCCAAAATGGCTTTTGTCGCATTTAAGGTATACATGTTATCAACTTTCCTGGGAATCGAACCCATGACCTTGGCGTTGCAAGCACTATGCTTTTTTTTTTAAAGTAAGTATGTTTTGAATTATGTACTGCTTTAAAAAGGAAAAAAAAAAATGCATTTATTTATTTATTCTAAGTGTTTTCTTTCAGGAATGGAATCAGACTTGTATAGGTTTGTTGTCAGCATGTTTTTGAAAGTCAAAGCACGGGTTTTTTCCCTCGATTGTGAGCCGGAAATACATAGGCATCCAAGATTGTGTGTAGCTTGGTGACATGCAAAGATTGATGCTTTGACTTTGAATTATTTGCATTGGTGAAAAAGAAATACTAGCTCATTTTTGTCTGAAATGTAAGTTACTTGATTACTTGTTTAAATACCTATTACATAAAAGCAATTCTTGCACATTACTGAAGAAACGTGTATTTACATTAAGTTATTAATTGCGTTTAACATTTTGGTACGTTCAAAGCTGAGGTTTAGTATTGAATTACAGTGATTTTTCCACAGGTGAGAGGCATTTTAAGCCACAACATAAAGCAGAAAACCCCATCATTTTGGGTCAAATCACTGTATAACACACAGCCTCTCCTGGCTTATTGTTTTTATCAAACTGATGCAATGGAATTATGAGAAAAGCCAATGTAATTTAATAAATAGTTGCATTTTTTATTAGTAATAATTAGAAGTTACATAGTCCATTAGCCAAACTGTTGCTTAGGGCTGCCAAGCAGAGTGGAAACTCTCACATTTACAGGTGTGCGTTTATTGGCTCATCTTACAGCGAATTAGAACGCCACTCATCCAATCAGAATTTAGAGTCAAAACTGTCTGTTTTATAATTGGTTCGTTTGTATCTTCACTTACTAAATCGGTTAAGCTCAGTTTATATAAACTTCCACCTGAGAGCCATCCAGTCGCAGGCCGCTTTTCGTTACATACACAATCGCTTCTTCATTTGACCAACACAAGCTGAGAGCAACAGTAGCCTCCCTCCGTGACTGGAGATCTGAGAGAGCAGCCGCCGCCGCGTCTGACAGCATCGCAGCGTCCATCTGAGGCGATACACACATGTTCGACCGGTTTATTTCTCTCGTACGCTGTCTGTCAAGGGCTCATATTGTGTGTAAAGCTGACGGTTCAGCCACAAGCCAGGAATGAGGACGCGTCAGACGCATCTACTCTCTGACTGGGCATCGCGTTTCGACGACGAACCTGAGCTTCGGCCGTTTGGACAACAACAGAATATAGCCGAGACAGCCGCTGCCGTAGCTCTTTATACCTGTGGGACACTGTTTTGCTGCTAATTCCGTTTATAGACACCCATTTTTATTACGCTGTCCTGACAGACGCGTTTCTCAGTGTGTCAGTCTAGTGCGCTTGATGCAAACCCTGAGTGAACTTACCAGGTAAACACCGTTTTTACCTCGTTCTTGTATCGAATGTTGTTTACTTTGGCATTATGTAGCTCCTGGCGCATTTGGAACAGGCGTTTTTACGAGCGAATGCTAAGGTAATATCTAAATGTTGTCTTGAACTAATAATGGCAGATGAGGCTTATGGCGATATCATCACGGGCTGGATGGCGTTCCACATCCGCGCGCTGTCGTCCCCAAACCGGGTGAAGTGAACGGCACACCGGGAAGCAAGGCTTCAAAACCTGCTCACGTCAAACTGCACTGAAACTTAAAGGCTAAACGATGTCTAAAACGCTGAAGAGGAAGAAACACTGGTCCACTAAAGTGCAGGAGTGCGCCGTGTCGTGGGGAAGCGTTGGGGAGTTCGGTGATGTTGTGGAGATCCTCGGAGGCGCCGAGCACGGGGAGTTCCCGTTCCTCGGTCAGATGAACTTAGACGTGCTGGTGTGTCACGTCGGGAGGCTACCGTACTACGGGGATGTGTTATTGGAAGTGAACGGGACACCTGTCAGCGGGCTGACGAACCGAGACACACACGCGGTGATCCGCCACTTCCGAGAGCCGATTCGAATTAAGACCGTCAAACCAGGTAAACTGAGAGAACTTTGTTTTTGTTGGCGTTAAAAGTGAATGTTGCCAAACAGTACTGTTGCCAGGAGAGTTGTCTGTCTGGCTCACAGCGCACCTGTATCTTCGAGGCTTGCATTTAAAGGGACAGTTCATGCCAAAATGGTCTTCGTATGTAGCTTAGACACATCATTATTTACAGTCATATGATTGTATTGCTTTCGTGAAACAGGAAAGTTTATCACTTGGGTTGTTTAGCGTTTTATCTTTATGTATGCAGAATGTTCACGTTGCTCCTTTCCATACAACGAAAGTGGATGGGGACTGGGGCTTAGTGCTGCAGCCATGACGTCCAAACCCAGGAGACTAATTCGCCATGGGTTCCCTCGAGGTTTTCCTGTGGGTTTTTATAATGAGGTTTTCAACTCAAATTCTTTTCAGTGTGTGTGTGTGTAATTTACATTGTTCTGCAAAAAGTCCAATAGTCAGTTCATATTTACCACAGACCTTGTTTCATAAATTGAAAAACCCCATTATAAAAGACTAATAGGAAAATCTTGAGGGCACCCATGGCAAATTAGTCTTCTAATTACAATAAGGTTCCATTTGTTGTAATTAGTTAAATACATTAGTTACCATACAACAATGGAAAAATACTTCCAAACTATTTATTAACCTTAACTGCAATATTTACTAATAATATTAAAATCAAACGTTAATATGATTTAATTAGACCGGTGCTAATGGGAACATACAATGAATGAACCAGCATTGATTTGTAAACCTTAAGTAACAAATTGAATTAATGAATAATTAACAAACGCATCACCCATAGTTAATATTGGTTAATACATTACCATTAGTTGGACCCTTTTGCACACTCTTAAAAATAAAGGTTCCAAAAGGGGTTTTCATAGTGATGCCATAGAAGAACCAATTGGGGTTCCTCAAAGAACATTTCATTGAACAGTTCTTAAAATAACTTTTTTTTTCTTCGTGTGAAGAACATCTAAAAATCTAAAGACCCCTTTTCCTCTAGGCCTATATATATATAAAAAATATTTTGTGCAGTGGAAGGGTTTCATGGCGCCAGATGCCAATAAAGACCCTTTATTTTTAAGATTAACATTTTACGAAAAATTGTCTTCATTTACTCATCCTCCGTTAATTCAAAGCTGTATGACTTCCTTCTACTGTGCAAACTGAATAAAGGTAATTGCCTAGATGTTATTTATTTATTTTTGTCCACACAATGAATGTCAAAGGGCTTCGGTATTTTTTGGATACACCAGTGTTCTTCGAAATCTTTTTTTTTAATTTATTTATTTTTTTTCTTCACACAGAAGAATGTAAGTCATACAGGTTTGGAATGGCATGATGGTGTGTTAATGCTGACATAATTTCCCATTTGGGTGAACTAACAGAAAAAAAAACATGAATATTGAATCTGAATATTGAAGAATTCTTCCATTTCATTTTTTTGAGCTCAACAGCCCCAGCATGAACCGCGTGAACATTCAGTGAAACATCTCTTTTTGTGCTGCACAGAAGAAAGTTTGAACTATCCCTTTAAGACTGTGTAATTTCTACTTCATAGAACACTGAGAGCATGGACAAGTACTTTGCCGAACAGCATTCAGAAGATTCTTTGTTTTCTCCCTCATAGTGGTTGCACCACATGCCCTGACTCTGACTTGTGCTGTACTTAAAGTGCCTTTATGTCAGAGGCACAGCGTTTGCCTTAGGGTTGGTGGGTAGTAAACACTCCACACACATCTTATAAAAGCACGAGCATCATTTCTAAGGACACTCGCTGTTGGAGTGTGTATTGATTATAGCAAGTGGGTCACCTTTACTTAGGACAGGCCTGTGCACCTTACTGGTGTATGAGGGCATGATGAAAATGGGGAGGAGGACGCTGTTACCATGGGCACCGAATATCTTAGCATTATTGATGGGTCGCATGAGTGTATTCTTAGCAGGAGGAGGGGAAAGGCACAATATGTCAGAGTTGTTATGGAGATAGGAGGATGTTATTGGCATGTAGATGTGAGAGTTGTTGCCATGGAGAGAAGGAGAGGGTACAGAAGGATAACATTAACTGGATGGTTGATTGCTGAATAAATGGACAGTGTCTGAGATTGTGTGAGCATGCACATCAGCGGCAGCTGAGGCCCTGACCTTTAGGACGTATAAGTGTGTGCGATCTTTTGTGGTTACGGTGAGTGTATATGAGGGTTTTATAGAGAGTGAGACTAATTTGTGCATATTTCTGACCAATTCATTGGCTCATAAGAGTTGTTAGACTGATTCAAATTGCTAACTTGAGTTCAAGAATTATTTGTGAGTTTTGGAAGGGATTCTTATGTCTAAGCAATTCATTAGATCATAAGAGTAATTTGTTTGTGGATCAGAGTTATGAGATAATTCAGTTTAAAACTTATCTGTCTGAATCAGAGTATTTTGACCAATTTATTGACCCATTAGTGTAATTTGTATGTTAATCAAACTGTTCTGGTCAGTAAGCACATTGTTAAACTGATTCTCATCAGTAACGTGAGTTAGGAGCTAATGAATTGGTCAAAAGAGTTATTTGTTTGATGTTATTAAGATGAGTTAATGAGGGTTGAAAGGTTAAGCCAGTAACTCATGCATTTGAGGTGGATTGTGAGTATTTTTTACCAGTTCATTATCTCAGAGTTTGATTCAAACTGATAAGTTCAAGAATTATTTGGGACTTTTGGGCAGTAGGGGTTCAATCTTCAACTGGCTGGCAGGAGCCGCCACTGACAGGTCACGTGACCTGCCAGTGGTTGGTTGCAGCTGCCAGTGGCAAGTCACGTGACCTGTCAGTGGTTGGTGGCAGCTGCCAGTGGCAGGGCACGTGACCTGTCAGTGGCTGGCTGGCTGGCAGTATGCCTTAACAAGATCCACTGGCGGATCAGTCAGACAGCCGCAAGAGCGCTCCGAGTTTAACGCGTTCTCTACCACTCTCTCTACAAGGAAATATATTATTTTATGATTATTAATATATTCTTATGGGTCTAGTCTTTTAATTTGTCGACATTTTATAGAGGCTTATTATAAATAAAGTGCCCAAATGGCCGTGATCCCAACTGCCAGCTGGTTGTCGCTTCCACTGGCGGATCAGTCAGACAGCTGCAAGAGCGCTCCGAGTTTAACGCGTTCTCTACCACTCTCTCTACAAGGAAATATATTATTTTATGATTATTAATATTCTTATGGGTCTAGTCTTTTAATTTGTCGACATTTTATAGAGGCTTATCACAAATAAGGTGCCCAATTGGCCGTGATCCCAACTGCCAGCTGATTGTTGCTTCCACTCGCGGCTCAATCCAGCCAGCCACGGTTAAACGGCGAGTATAAAGCGTTCCCTATCACTCTTGCTGCAAGGAAATACATTATTTTATTATTATGAATATATTCTTATGACTCTATTCTTTTGTATGATTGACGTTTTAGGTGGGTTTATCCCAATTAAAGCAGTCAAATGAACATGATCACGACTGGTTGCTTACTGACGCTTCTCTGGACGCTCAACCAGCCAGCCGCTGCTTATTGGCATGTAGATGTGAGAGTTGTTGCCATGGAGAGAAGGAGAGGGTACAGAAGGATAACATTAACTGGATGGTTGATTGCTGAATAAATGGACAGTGTCTGAGATTGTGTGAGCATGCACATCAGCGGCAGCTGAGGCCCTGACCTTTAGGACGTATAAGTGTGTGCGATCTTTTGTGGTTACGGTGAGTGTATATGAGGGTTTTATAGAGAGTGAGACTAATTTGTGCATATTTCTGACCAATTCATTGGCTCATAAGAGTTGTTAGACTGATTCAAATTGCTAACTTGAGTTCAAGAATTATTTGTGAGTTTTGGAAGGGATTCTTATGTCTAAGCAATTCATTAGATCATAAGAGTAATTTGTTTGTGGATCAGAGTTATGAGATAATTCAGTTTAAAACTTATCTGTCTGAATCAGAGTATTTTGACCAATTTATTGACCCATTAGTGTAATTTGTATGTTAATCAAACTGTTCTGGTCAGTAAGCACATTGTTAAACTGATTCTCATCAGTAACGTGAGTTAGGAGCTAATGAATTGGTCAAAAGAGTTATTTGTTTGATGTTATTAAGATGAGTTAATGAGGGTTGAAAGGTTAAGCCAGTAACTCATGCATTTGAGGTGGATTGTGAGTATTTTTTACCAGTTCATTATCTCAGAGTTTGATTCAAACTGATAAGTTCAAGAATTATTTGGGACTTTTGGGCAGTAGGGGTTCAATCTTCAACTGGCTGGCAGGAGCCGCCACTGACAGGTCACGTGACCTGTCAGTGGTTGGTGGCAGCTGCCAGTGGCAGGTCACGTGACCTGTCAGTGGCTGGCTGGCTGGCAGTATGCCTTAACAAGATCCACTGGCGGATCAGTCAGACAGCCGCAAGAGCGCTCCGAGTTTAACGCGTTCTCTACCACTCTCTCTACAAGGAAATATATTATTTTATGATTATTAATATATTCTTATGGGTCTAGTCTTTTAATTTGTCGACATTTTATAGAGGCTTATTATAAATAAAGTGCCCAAATGGCCGTGATCCCAACTGCCAGCTGGTTGTCGCTTCCACTGGCGGATCAGTCAGACAGCTGCAAGAGCGCTCCAGCCACTGGCAGGTCACATGACCTGTCAGTGGCAACTCCTGCCAGCCAGTTGACGATTGAACCCCCACTCCTTTTGGGACTGATTCATATTTTTAGCCAGTTGATTAGATCATAAAGAATAATTTGAGTTTTTTTTTGTTTTGTTTTTTTTACCAATTCATTAGCTTGTAAGTGTTATTTGTTTCACACTGTTAAGCTATAAACTCACGAGTTAGAGATGGATTCGAAAGCATTTCCGACCAATTCATTATACGGGTGGGCGCTGTACTGGTATGAAAGTGACTACCGGTATTATGTTGTTCCATTATATGGATTTTGCTATACCGTGGATACCATTTATATATATATATATATATTCATGAATTCAAATTTTGCGTTTATATACTTTTGTTCAATTTGTTACGCTTTGCAAATTTGAACACAAATGACGATAAAGAGTCGAGGCTGAACGTTTTTGTCCTCTGTGTGCAATGCCGTACTACACAGGCATTAGTAATCAAACGCATAGAGCATCGTAACAGACCAAATTAATAGAGCGCAAATCGCCTACTCCAGTAGTTCCCAAACTGAGGGGTCGTGTACAGTCAGCAGATTATTTTGCAAATGAAACCTCTGCAGGGTGACAAAGACTACACTGTGTAATTTTCACGCTTATCATGTGGCCACTTGCCTGATAAATAAGTAATTGAGCGCAAAATATTAATTTGACACATTTGAATGACCACCATACCCGCTTGAGTGCTCCGTTATCAGTTGTAGAAGTTGCCGTCTGAGAAGTTGTGGTTGTATCAATAACAGACCACTAGATGGCGCGATTGAAGAATCAGAGTTGTATTGCGGGGAGCCATGTAGAAATATAAATGAACGATGCATGGTTCTGCTCTAAGCATGAAAGTTACAAGTTTGTAAAAGGACTTCCAATGCCATGTAAACGTAAAGCAGATTATGAATATACTTAAGATTCACAAATATCAAAACAATGTGTCTACACCAGACGCGATGTGACAAAATGCAAATAGAACCCAGTGATGTTCTCTGCTGTGGATGCGGCACATCGCGACACGACAAATCCATGACAGTAAACAGATGCCGCGTACGATTTCTGACGAACTCCAGCACTCTGACACGAAGAACAATTTCAATTATTCATAAGGGAATCGTGAAAAAGTGGTCTCCTCAAAAAATATTAAGTAGCACAAATGTTTTCAACATTAATAATAATCAGAAATGGTTACTGAGCAGCAAATCAGCATATTAGAATGATTTCTGAAGGATCATGTGACACTGAAGACTAGGGCTGTCAAAAATTTTTTTTATTTCGAATATTCATCAAATAATAATAATAAAAAAAAAATCCACATTCGAATGCAAAAACGGTGCATTTCGAATTTAAGGTCTGCGTCAGCCGTCAGCCAGCCTTATCAGTGGTGCACGAGATGCGATGACGATGTATGTGTCATTGATTGCATTTGAATGCTTTTGTTAGCCTATCCAGTTGAACCCACTAGATGCGGCGCTGCTACGTTGTTCATTCAATATATTGCGGAAAACGAGAGCTTCAGTGTGGAGAAGATGTTTACGTCAAAACTGAAATCAAGCCGTTCACACAGAACGCATATTTATCACATTTTCTAGAGGGACATCTATCAGCATTGCATTCGCGTCTCGCATAAGAGAGGCATGTTTAGAAAGCCATGTAAAATTAATGCAAGTTCAACTTTTAAAAAAACATGTCTAAAGACGTTATGGCGGTTTTTCCCCATCCCACTGTATCATGTTTTTAAATGAAGAAAGTAGCCTACTCTTTGTGATTTGGTTCTCGGTCCTTTATACTAAACTATACATACATGCACGGTGCTGGTTTTTTTTAAGCAACTTTATTAATTATGTATGGTTTATAAACATTATTTTTAACATTATGCCCTTTTTTTCAAAGATAGTCGTGTTATTTTATTACGCTTTGAAGAAACATGCATAATATTTTGCTCGATGCACACTCTCTTGTGGCCTCTGGAGAGAAGCCAAAAGCTTTTTTCCTCCTAACTGAAATTATGCATTTTAAATTCGAATATAATTTGAATTTTGATAATATTTAAGTAGAAAATTCGAATTTAGTTTCAGTCATTTTGACAGCCCTACTGAAGACTGGAGTAATGATGCTGAATTTTGGGATGAGGGGGTTGGGGTGGCTTTGAAAATATTTTGGCCACTGCCAACTCAAACACACAATATTTAATTTTATTTAATTCATACAGGCCTACCTCATGTTGCACGTTTGCACTTGCCAAAACAATGGCACAATAAAAAAAGACTTCAAGTCTATGTCCAATCCCTCACTTTTTCTAGTTATACAAGGTTTAAATATTTTGCCTGTAATTTTTTTTTTCTCATATCGCAATATAATATCGATATCTCCTGGACCGTGTAAAATATTGTGATATTGGGCTGCACGATTATGACAAAAATCATAATTGTCGATTATTCCCTTGAAATTGTAATTGCGATTTTATTAGTTACGCTCATCACAATTTACATTGAATGATGTTTATACCATTATTTGATGCAACTGCATGCCGTATTTTTATATGAAAATAAACAAGCAGAAAACACTCTAACTGTAAAACTTTGTGCTTTTCTAGTATTAAGCCTCAAATGTCAACTATAAATTGGATTGGCTTCTTCTTTAACTTATTAAAAAAAGTGAAAATATGAATGGTATTATAATGTTATACTAAAACTTAAATTAAAATAATGGGAAAAACCCTTAAGATAACATGTAGAAAGAAAAAAACGCATCTTAAGCACGCAGAATAACATAAGTGGACTTTTACGATTAAAAAACTATCAATTGCCGCTTTGAACGATTACGTAATTGTGGCATCAAGAATTGTAATCGCGATTAGAAATTTGATTAGCCTAATTGTGCAGCCCTATCGTGATATGAATTTTAGCTCATATCGTCCACCCCTAATTCATTATAACTCATAAGAGGCATTTGATACTGAATCACATAATTTCAATAAGTGAGCGATGTTAGACAAATTTAAGCTAATAATTCAGTTTGGACTAGTCATTTGCTCAAGAAAGTAAACTATTATAGTTAGTGAATGAGTTTATTTCAAACCAGTGACAAAGACTAATTTGTGTTTCATTCAGTTTGTCAGCTCATAGGAGTAATATGTATGTAAATAAGACTGTTGGTCAACAATGCATAATTATTATGATTTTTTCTTTTTGTGAGATCAGTGATTCCCATCTTCCCAGCCTGTTTAAATGGGTTTGTGTGTGTGTCCAAATCTGCTTTTGAGATAATGCTGGTGTTTAGTTTTGCTTTTGTCTAGCTCTTTTTTTTTTTCCAGCTGCACAAAGAGAATCAGGTTTGAAATGAGGGACTTGTTCCATGAGGGACTTTGTTCACCAAAAAAAGTACTGTTCTGTATCCTCTTGTGTGGTTTTTGAGCACAGTAGTATGTAGGCTGCTGTGTATAGGTGCATGTGTGTCTCCCATGTCCAGGCCTCATATGGAATTCAAAGTGTGTGAATAATAGATGAAGTGAGTGAAATGCCTATACACACTGAGGATCAGCTGATAGCAGGAAATGATGCTGCAGTCTTTGCCACAGGCACAAACACAGCAGAGCTCCATCCACCATATACCTTTGCTTTCCTGTAGTCTAGTGAGGGTGCCTATTTTTGTGTCATTGGAGAATTACTATGATTATTTGTGGTCGTAGTGGGATGTAGTATTTCTCAGTCCACATCTGAACAAAGTTGCAGTACTTTGTTTGTTTATTTATTTATTTATTTTTATTGTGTGCCGTTACTTTAATCAAAAAGTGATGTTAAAATGCATCTACTGTATGACTTAATTCCTCAAGCTTTCCCTAATGGTTAAAGCAAGATAGGCTTCATTGACTGCATATATTGATTACCACATACATTTTTTGAGAGAAAATTGCTTTTACAGTAAAGCACTTAATGGAAGTCTAGACATTCTGGAGGGGTTAAATGACAAGTCTTTATATTTATTTTGCAATACCGCAGTAAAAAGTGTTATTTGCACTGCAATGTTGTCAAAATTATCATTTTAGCTTTAGATGGATTACCTTCTTTTTGTATGGTACTGACACACTTCCTATGAGTGGATTTTTCTTTATGCAAACAGTCTATTTCTGCTAGTATCATAAAGCTATTTGGGTTTACCAGCTTCACATTTACGTCAATAGTTGAAATGTTGGATGTCACATTGCACAGAAACTGTAGATACTCTCCATAATATTTGATTAGAATTAACATTAACCTTAGATGCGGTGATTAACCTTACTTGGTCTACTTTACGTCACTTCAGAGGAAAATTATTAGCTTGAACAACTGAAAACGGTTGTTAATTTAATTCAAAACACAACGCATTTGAACTGTGTTCGAATCATGCTGTAATGATTGTGTTAATGAGTTAAGTGCACATCAATGCCACCATAAATTTGTAATTAATTATCAGTGGGAAACTTGGCGGAAATAATTGATTAATCATAAGTTGTGATGCAGTTTGTATGTATTTTGTGTACTGTAAAATGGCAATAAAGCTTGCCAGAAAAGGCAACTTATTCAGCAGATTTATGAGAAGTCAGTTTGACTAAAATACATTTCCAATCATTCTTTGTGGCAGCATGAGGATGATAAATGCACAGATAAAGCATCGATTGCAGATCTAATGCGCATCTTTTGCTCTTCATTATGTTGCATTAATGATAAAATCCTTTGTCTTTGTCGGGAAATGAAAGAGAGAGAAATGTGTAATTGTCCAGTGAGTCAATTTTATTCAGGCCAAAATCACTTAAATAAACACATCATATCACATTTTCTGAAATAGGAACTTCCCAGGAGGACTTGAACGCAGCGTGTCGTCGGCAGTTCTCCAACCTCTCGCCTCTACTGTAGGTTTGCTGCACGCCATTGTTGTTGTTTTTCAGAGCCAGCGTCAATGTGGGAATTCACAGCAATTCTGATGCATAGTGCTCCTGAATTGTGTTAGTTTCATCTCTCTAGGAGTGAAGTATTGCAATTGCAGCAACAGTTTTAGCTCTTTGAAATGGAAATCAGCCAGAGGCTCCAATTCCACCGTTCACATAATGAGAAATTGCATTGCTTTGTCCAAACAGCGAACCTTTTGATTAGAACATATGAAAGGTTAATTCAGCCTTTCATCTGGGCCAAATTAAGTCATTCCTTGCATGGAATATCACCTCCTGAGGGCCTTAAAGGCATACAAAGACATGTTAAAATTATGGAGGCCTTGCAGCTCTGTGACTCCGAATTAGAGCAATAACAGCGCTTGACTGTTTTAAATGGATCGCACGCCAGGGCATAGTGTCATTTTGACTTTAATGAGCTTATTGAAGCTTTAGTTAAAGGTTTTATTAAATATTCCCCAGCACACTAATTTATTTTGATAAACGATCCAGTTGCATATCAAAACTGTGAATCAGCACTTACTTTAAAGGTGTTGACCATCGCACATCATATTGCACTGTCTGCAGCCTGCTATATTTCATGCTAATGAACAATGTTATAGGCAGCATTCCAGCTTATTTACTTAATGAAGGACAAGCATATGTTGCATCGGGGTATTGTGCCTATATAAACATCTCGGCATGGTGATAAACCACTGTGGAATAGAGAGAGAAGTGCTGTTTGTCCCCCTGTACAGAATGTCTCTGCAACCTCTAATTATCATTGCAGCCTCAGTCAGTATGTGATGGAAGGGAAGGACCTTGTGGTATTGTGTTCAGGCTATGGGAAAAAAAATCTGCACATGTCACGAATGTACTAATTAGCTTAATTTAACCACCGGCAGCCTTCTGCAATCAACAGTATTGGTGTAACTAGGAGCATTGAGAGTTTGTCAACATGGAGTATGTGTGCCTGCGGCAAAGCAAAAAGAAAGCAGAAGCCCACATATCCACTCTTCTTTATTAGCACTTCTCTCTTCCTTTTCTACTGCTTCTCATTCGGTTCATCCTCTCCACTCGTAACTTCCGGTTTCTGTCCTTTGAAGATGCTATCCCATCTTGCTGGCAGGTGCACGTCGATTAAATAAACTGTCAAGTACAGTAGCTTGTCAAAGGCTTGATTGAAAACCCAATGTATTCATCACTGATGAAGTCGTCCTTGCATGGAAATTCACCCGAGCTGCAGTCAGATACCAGAGCACCATGGGAGTTGCTCGCCCGTCTATGAAATATTCCTTCTAATACAAGCTGAAAATGAATTTACTTATCTATATAATGAAAGTTGTCAAAAGTTTGTAGTTATTGGTGCCTGCTGATGGCTCATACTTGGTGAGCTGCCGCAGAAAACCAATAGTTTGTGTGCAGAAAGGTTGGTAATTTACCTAAATGATTAAGTAACTGAAAACATCTGCAAAAGATGCCAAAATTAAGATGATATTTATTGACAATAATACAATATAATAATAATAGTAATGATGATAATAATAATAATAATAATTCCTATTATTTATTTATTTATATATATTTTTTTATTTTGCTCTTTGTTGCAGCCATTTTCGGTTACTTTTCTACAGCTTATTATTTTAATTCTTTTTTTAAAAACTTGTTGTTAATTACAGTATCTCACAGAAGTGAGTACACCCCTCACATTTTTGTAAATATTTTATTACATCTTTTCATGTGACAACACTGAAGAAATTACACTTTGCTACAATCTAAAGTAGTGAGTGTACAGCTTGTATAACAGTGTACATTTGCTGTCCTCTCAAAATAACTCAACACAGCCATTAATGTCTAAACCGCTGGCCACAAAAGTGAGTACACCCCTAAGTGAAAATGTCCAAATTGGGCCCAATTAGCCATTTTCTCTCCCTGGTGTCATGTGACTCATTAGTGTTACAAGGTCGCAGGTGTGTTAAATTTGGTGTTATCGCTCTCATTCTCTCATACTGATCACTGAAAGTTCAACATGGCACCGAATGACAAAGAACTCTCTGATGATCTGAAAACAAATAACCTGTTGTTGCTCTACATTACCATGGCTTAGGCTATAAGAAGATTGCCAAGACCCTGAAACTGAGCTGCAACACGGTGGCCAAGACCATACAGCAGTTTAACAGGACAGGTTCCACTCAGAACAGGCCTCGCCATGGTCGACCACAGAAATTGAGTGCACGTGCTCAGCGTCATAACCAGAGGTTGTGTTTGGGAAATAGACGTATGAGTGCTGCTTAGGGGTGTACTCCCTTTTGTGGCCAGCGATTTAGACATTAATGGCTGTGTGTTGAGTTATTTTGAGGGGACAGCAAATTTACACTGTTATACAAGCTGTACACTCACTACTTTACATTGTAGCAAAGTGTCATTTCTTCAGTGTTGTCACATGAAAAGATAATAAAATATAAAAAAAAAATGTGAGGGGTGTACTCACTTCTGTGAGATACCGTATATATATTATTATCATTAATATTAGTTATATTGATTATTATTATTATTATTATTAAAATTATTATTGTTGATGATAATATGGCAAACTTTAACATATTACTGTAAATCATACTCTATAAATGAGTTTCATGCGCATTTCAGCAATTGGGCTTAAGTTTTGGTGT
Source organism: Sinocyclocheilus grahami (assembly GCF_001515645.1). Classification (NCBI taxonomy): domain Eukaryota; kingdom Metazoa; phylum Chordata; class Actinopteri; order Cypriniformes; family Cyprinidae; genus Sinocyclocheilus; species Sinocyclocheilus grahami. The sequence continues at coordinate 435,670 of NW_015505547.1, forward strand.
GTACTGCAATATTATCGTAGTATTTGTATACTGAGCAACTCCAGTGTGCAGACTGTGTGCAAGATGCAGCAAATGCTCAACTAATATTAGATTTATGGTGGATGTAATTGTTTTTTTTTTCTTCCTTATTTTTTTTATTTTTTTTAATCAATGCATATGTACAATGTCTCAGAAATTCATACAAAATGTCTAAATCTGTCTCTGTTCTGTACTGCACCCTTTTAGGGTATTAGACTCTGGTGCCAGCTGTGTTTATGGCGCAAAGGATTATACTGTATCACCTCCAAATGCACATGTGGTGGCCTTTTGTCCTGTCGTTAATTACCAGCGTTAGTGTGGATAAAACTGATGGATTGTGTCCGTATGCAGGAGATGAATCAGGGAAAATGTTGCATGTGTGTTCATCAGTTGCCATACGTGCTGTTGCAGTTGCGAAACGACTGTGTCACTGGATTTTATATTTGGCAATGCGAAGACAGCAGATTTGTGGGAGTGGCTTATGTTTCATGGAAAAGAGTGAATTATGGTGGGTGTGGTTTTAGATATGAGGGGGTATTATTTATGGAGATGTGTGTTACGGGGGTGTGGCCGTATAACCCATGACAGATATGCTGTTGAACAAGATCAATGAATGAAGGAGATGTTGAGTGTATTAAGGATTGTTTTCCATACACCATAGGCTCTTTTGAACATTTCTGTGTTTGGAGCCTTGAAGTAAATAATAATGGGGAAAAGCTGGTGTATAGAGGTGCAATGAGAGACTTTGGCAAATGTTATTGCACCAACAGCAAGTTTTCGAATATGACTTTCCAGTTGAGAGCAAATTAAGAAAGAGATGAATTACGGTAGCTGGAAGGGTGGAATGTGCCAAATGTTCTGTCTATGCGGTAGTATTTGTATGTTAATGAGGTGTAGGTTTCTTTTAGTCTAAAATAATAAAAAAAAAAATGGAGCATTATTTTAACTACTGCATTTTCATGTTGTTTTATATTTGTCTTTTCAATGTCATATTATTTCTTGTATGGAACACAAAGGAAGAACCTCTAAGTGGCATTATTTCCCCATACATTGAACATAGTCACTAATCATTGTATCATTCAGCTAATTCGGCATCTTTTTTGTGCTCCACAATGATATTTTTGTTTTATTTATAAACTATTATTTATATATAAATATACAGTGGTGTGAAAAAGTGTTGGCCCCCTTCCTGATTTCTTTTTTTTTTTTGCATGTTTGTCACACTTTAATGTTTCAGATCATCAGACAAATTTAAATATTAGTCAAAGATACCACAAATAAACACAACATGCAGTTTTTAAATGAAGTGAACAAAATCCAAAACTACATGGCCCTGTGTGACGAAGTGTTTGCCCCCCTGTTAAAACTGTGGTTTATCACACCTGAGTTCAATTTCTCTAGCCACACCCAGGCCTGATTACTGCCACACCTGTTCGCAATCAAGAAATCTCTTAAATAGGACCTGCCTGACAAAGTGAAGTAGACCAAAAGATCCTCAAAAGCTAGACATCATGCAGAGATCCAAAGAAATTCAGAAACAAATGAGAGAGAGAGAAAGTAATTGAGATCCATCAGTCTGGAAAAGGTTATAAAGCCATTTCTAAAGCTTTGGGACTCCAGCGAACCACAGTGAGAGCCATTATTCACAAATGGCAAAAACATGGAACAGTGGAGAACCTTCCCAGGAGTGGCCGGACGACCAAAATTACCCCAAGAGCACAGCGACAACTCATCTACACTTCTAAGGGTGCTTTCACACCTGGCCCATTGTTTCGGAACCTGGCGCGTTTTCCCCCCCTTAGCTCGGTTCATTTAGGCATATGTGAACACCGCAATCGCCCTCGGATCCGCGCCAAAGCAATCGGTCCGAGATCGCCTGAACGAGGTGGTCTAGGCTCGATTGAAAACTAACTCTGGAGTGGTTCAGTTGTAGTGAGAAAGCAATCTGATCTAACGGACCAACGAACCAGGCTAGATCACAATGTATAATGGGTAATTATATAAGTTCCGTGAAAAGCATTAGCTTTGTTGTTTTGCTAATACTTCAAAATGAACCTGTGGATGAGCACGTCTTTGCCATTCAAAATCGAAGCGCAATTTTTCATTTTATAATGCCGTCTTATTGTTCTCCCTAGTAGGTGCATTTTAAAAATGTTTTCCCGGTGAATCCTGGACTCCTGCTCAAAATTATAAATGAATATAACGACAGCTACAAAAAACCAACAATAAGCCCGTGAAGCTGTTGTCGTTCCATCCTGACGGATGACAGCCGTGACGGCTGAGTGGAATCCCAGAAAATAAATCGTGGAACTTTGACCAATGAGAGAACAATTTACTCGCGCATGACTTCTATTAAAAAATTTGGTCCGTTTAGAAACTTTGCTGTGTGAAAGCGAACCGCACCAAGACTAAAAAGCAACATTGTAATAATTTTTAATCCCCGTTTCAGAACAAAGCAATCGATCTACATGTGTGAAAGCACCCTAGCGTTCTCTCTCTGCTCGCATCTGAAACAAACCATATAATCATGAGAAAGAAAGTCTTGCAAAAAAGCGTGCTTGGAAAATGCATCTAAGAAATGCGACACGCACCCTTGAGAAGGCAAATGGAGTGACTGAGAGGTAAAAGGAAGCACTAATGAGGGAAGTGAGGCATGATTGACTAATCGATAGGGGAAGAGTGGACCGTGTGTAGTTTATTTATTTTGCTCTAATCCCTAAAGGAAAGGATAGGCATAGTATCTGCTCTAGACATGCATTGCATATAGAAAGCATTTTATATGGTATTTCTGTTGTTCACCCATAAGCATTTTATGAACAAATTAGAGCTGCCTGTTAATGTGTTAATTTTAGAGAAATATATTATTCATTAGTATAATGCAAACAGCCACTACAACCACAAGTATACCATGACTAGCTTAAACACGTATTTCTTATTTTTTATAAAAAAAAATTATTTCAAAGAGGAACTTAAAGTACATTTTTGAATTGGGAAAGAAAATATACAGACATATAAAATTTGAAATGATCATATACACAAAAATGATTTAATTATTGTAATCTATTGATAGCCCTTGGCCAAATATAAAAGACAGAGAATCATCTCCAAAAATACCAGAATCCGATTAAGATCCAACCCTAGAATCAGAGGTTGCTTGTTGTGGTTAACACAGAAACAGGCACAATGCCAGGTCGGTCCCGCTGGCGTAACATTTCCTTCCCACAGAGCCCTGCTGCATGCACACTACAAGAGCTGCAACAACAGTTGGCTGTCTGAACAGTTGGTCATGCTGGCAAGGGCAAGTCTGTGATGACGTGTGCGTATGTAAATAATCATGACATAATGGAGATGAGGATGATACAGTCTCTGTGTACTTGCAGTTTATTGTAGAATGCATGCATGTATACTCAAATAGCATCGAACCTGCATCAAACCACAAATGCTGAGACCACAGCAACAGAATGCGTGCTTATGAGTAGGGGTGTGAATCGGCACTGGTTTCACGATTCAATTCGATTACGATTATCATGTCAACGATTCGATTCAATTCGGTATCACGATTATATCAAATTTATTTTGTGCATTTTTATTAAATTATATAAGCAGGCTACTTTTTAAAATAATTAACAATTAATGTATAATTAATTAATTATTGTTAAGAATTAAATGTAAATATAGCTTCAAAACATACAAGCAAATATAAAGTAATAAATGGGGGAAAGACAATTACAAGTGATAAACAAAAAGCACTTTCAGTATCTGGGAGTGCTTTAAGTATTGAAAGTTTACAGATAATCATAGTTATGGCCGGGTTTTTCTCCACATTATTTGCCATTTGATTATTACTGATGAGATCATAGACACTGGCAGCTTTAATAGACTGCATTCACACTAATGCACAGATCTATTTCCACATATCAAATGTTTTGTCCTGTTCTGAAAACAGAACTCACTGCGTTTACATCAATTTTGTATCATTAAAGTAGATGCAAAGTGCATTTGACCGCAGCTGCGAGCTTCAGGACAAACAAACACAAAGCACACGTGAAAGTCTGTCAGTATGCGAGTTTTGTGCATCTAATACGTACTGCACTCCAAACGGCAGAAATGAAAGCATATCTAAAGTAAAAGACTAAAATAACAACGAGTGGAAGCACTGTCAAGCAATACACGTGTCTCACAGCTCATTTTCTATGCAATGAAGCCACTACATTTCTCAAGTGCACACGCATGCCATATGCAGAGAAAAAGCCAAGCTCCTATTAAAAAAAAAAAAATAGAGTGCATTTTTAATATTCAAGTGACAAGTGCGTATGCCAATGACTATAATCCACATAGGCTATAATTGATTATGGTCTATTACTGCATCGATGCAGAATCGTCCATGTCCGCATCGCGATGCAATGATTAATTTTGACACCCCTACTTATGATTGAGACTTGATTTTGAAGTGTGGCACCAACTGAAATTGCAAAATTAATAATTATTCTCTCTGTAGCTTGCATTGCTCAGGAAAAAATAGGTGGTCTGGCTTGAAACTTGACAAACAAATTGAGATTTTTTTTTTTTGCTCTTGTTTGTAATGTTATTACGCTTCATCATTATTGTGTTAGATGTTGAATGTTATAACAAATAGCATATTTTGTAATGTTTCAGAAGTGTTATGACATTGAGGCTATTTCAAGAAAACCTACCAGGTTGCTATAAATATGTATTTGCTGCTAAAATGTAACTTTAAATTGGCAGTTTAGTTTGTTCCTAATGGAATAGCTCACCTAAAAAGGAAAATTTGTTGAAAATGTACTCATCCTCAGGTCATCCGTTTGCTGCTTCATCTGGAGTTTACCATAACATCACTTGTTCCTCTGCAGTGAATGGGTGCCGTCAGAATGAGTCCAAAGAGCTGATTAAAACATCACAATAATCCAAAAGTAATCCAGACGACTCTAATCCATCAGTTAACATTTTGTTCAGCGAAAAGCTGTGTGTTTGTAACAAACAAAACCATCATTATAGCATTTTAATTTTAAGCCGTTCGCTTCTAGCAAAAATATAGGCTAGTCTATATTAATCCATAGTAATGCTTCCTCTGACGGCACCCATTCTCTGCAGAGGATCCATTGGTGAGCAAGTGATGTGATACTACATTTCTCCAAATCTGTTCTGATGAAGGAACAAATTTATACATCTTCGATGGCTTGAGGGTAAGTAAATTTTCAGCCAATTTTCATTTTGAGATAAACTATTCCTTTAATTTGAGGTTTTCTAATCAGTAAGCAGTACTTAATGTGTTAATTTTTGTTTTATCTTGGGTGTAGGTTTGTTTTCTAGGCCATTTTTAAAAATGTTTTTCTATGATGTAACCAAAATGCAATGTTAGGAAAATGTTTTCTGCTTGTTGGGGATCCACATTGTTTGTTTTCAAGGGAAATCAACCTACAAATGGCTTAGCGCTCTGTGGTATCTCTGCACATTTCACAGGGATAAGAGAAAGTATTTTAATAAAAGTTATGCCAATGGCCTTAAAGGTATAGCACTGTAGGACAAGGAGACATATTGTCAGGTGTGGGCAGATTCATGACCCCCTGACATATGCTTTTTCTCGGTCTCACTGTCAAATACACTTTTTCACTCTTTGTCTAGCACACACATGCATGTACGGAGTATATGGGGATTACAGAGCATTACGTAACCCCCCGTGCAGACGTCCTCACGGGGACATTGCTTTCTGCTTGCATGCAGTAATCCAGAACGGCTGTGTGCCTAAACATGACAGAGACTGATAACAGGGCTGACGTGGAAGGGCAACATGGGTCATAAATATTAAGAGCTGGACATACACGGGTCAAAAATGGCATGCCAGTGTAGGATTGATAGACTAAGTGATGGGATAAAAGCTACATGGACTGATGGGACCACCAAGGATACCATGTTATGTAATTCTTTTTTATTTATCAAAGTAATTATATTACAGATTGATACGTAGCCATGGTCTTGACGACTTAACATTTATGCAATGAACAGATGGTATCATATATCTCTGTACTTCTCCTTAATCAGCTTAATACCTTGGTATTTATTTACTTATTTAAATTTTTCATTTATTAATACAATTGATTTATTACTGTTTTTGTATTTACCCTGAGATATTACATTTAAGCATGTAACTGGTCACATTGTGCAACAACAATGATACTTCAAATCATGTTTGAGGCTTTTAGTGTGCCTTTAGTTTTCTGTGCAATTGGACATATGGTTTTTAGGAGTTGGGCGATAAAATGTGCAAAACGATCATACACTTGCTAAAGTGTACTTGAGGCATATTGACATGGAAGTGGGCTTTATGCATTTTTATATCTTAGTTTTGGATTGCTAAATCGATATAATGTATTCACTATTAGAAAGTAAGAAAAATACTGTTCATGTTGATTGGCATGTGGCTTAGCCAGAATTTTTTTTTTCCTTTTCCCCCTAAAAAAAAAAAAAAAAAGGTTGTTGGATGTTGCATCATGTGCTGTCGAGTATCTGGACTTGTTCTTTGAGGCAAACAAGGTTTGTGTAGGAGTTGTGTGTGTGTGTTTTCAAAGCCCCTGTTTCCTCTTAGACATGGCTGACTGCAGCAGAGGTCCACACCATTGATGCACGTTCAATCAAACAGTCCTTAATGTCATCCCAAACAATTACAGAGCTCAGCAGAAATTGCCCTTATGTTGTGATAAATGATGCATCACATTGTTGTTTTATATGGATCTTAATATTTAATTTAGTTTGTGGAAGACAGGGCTACTTCATCCATAAACCATTAATGGATGCTCCTTAGATGCGCCAGCACTTTTTTGGCTACTAATGTTTTGTACCTGCTAATACTATAGCTTCCTGTACTAATATTACGGTTTCTATTTGGTGATGCTAGTTGCATTGTGTCTCAGGCTTTTTTTTGAGCATCCCGCCATTAGCGTTCCATTTAAGAAGGCGTGTCAAGCTAAAAAATAGTCCACATTTTTGTAATGTTTCTTTCCATTGTGCTGTTTTTGAATGCAAGAACACATCTTATGTAAACTCCCCCAAAGAAATTTACTAGATTGATGTTGTGTTCATCTGACTGCAGTCTAATTATTTTACAAGTGCAATTTTTCGTTCGGGCAACCCACCGAAGAGTTGAGTTTTGGAAATCAGACAAGACTTGGATTGCGAAAAGTTTCACACTGTTGGCAAAGAGTTTCTGTTGGTTTCAAACACTCCTCAAGAATGTCTGCAGTCCGTCATTCACTTAAAACCAGTCAGACCTGAATGAGGCATGAGCAATGACACAAGTATTTGTCGCTAGATTACATACTTCATTGTATTAATAATATTTTCCACAGACACCTCACGGGCAGACTGAATAAACCTACACTTCCCTCTGGTGGAAGTGCATTCAAGATATTTACCAACGTTGCCTTCTATAAACTGCAGAGAAGTTTATAAAAGTAGTTTGCACAAATATTGAGAATTATTCATCATTTACTCACCCTCATGTCATTCCAAACCCGTTTTTTCTTCTTCTATGGAACTCTAAGTGTTGTTTTGAAGAATCTCTTGATATTTTGTATGTAGTGAAAATATTTTCCAACCAGTGAATGTCAAGCTAGTAGTCCATATGACTCATGCTCAATATTTCAAGTCTTGTGATGCTATTTGATAACGGATCAAGACATCCAAGTCATACAGATTTGGAACAACACGATAGGGAGTAAATGGAGAGAATTTTCATTAAGGGTGAATTATCTCTTTAATCATCCCATCTGCTATTATGGTGATGATGCAGACGGGACAGAGTCTTTAACAAGATCTCGACCCTAAATGTTGCCCATCAGCATTGGAGCCATTTGTAGCAAAAATTTTATAGAGTATTAGGCAATTAACACTTGTTAATGACTGTTTAAGATCCCCCAAAAATGGAGTTCCATCATTAAACATAACCTTTAAATGAAAACACAACCATGACGAAGCATGAAAGGTTAATGTTTTCTTCAGCACCTTTTAAAGAAGGACAGCACATTGACTTTATTTTCTGAGCATGTAAATACCATCTTTAATCAGCATATTTATACATGCATACATTGGCCTTGGAGAAGCATTTGGACACCTATGCCACACTTTGAAAATGTACAAATGTCACTGCATTAGATAAAGTATTAAACCCAGTGGCAATTATTTAAAACAAAATGCACAAGCCTAAAATTATAGATATACAGATATAAAATGTAAACCGATGCTACTTGGTTTGATATTTTGTCTATGCCATGACATTCATACATTTGAAGTATGGCTTAAGAATCCAAAAGCTATTTGTACTTACCATATCATATATCCACATGAAATACACCCAAGTCCTCCTGCTTCTAAACCTGTTGTTTAAATGATGGACCTGTATGCCAACATAATGTACACTAAACCAAGACAAAGTGCTTCAGCATCTCTTAATGTTGTGGTGGCAATCCAAATGATGGAAAGGATGGAGTTTCTCTTGGTGGCTTGATCTAATTCGATTAGGCCAGAGCACCAGGTGATGTGAGACTAGTGTCCCGATGTTCAGATCTCATTGTGATCGATTCACATTTCTGATGGTTGTATCAGGTTTCATAGTGTCATTAGAGCTGACCTCTTTTACTTCTATTCAAATTTTAGCAATACTTTGACTCCAAGCAGCTTTTAGAGATCACATTTGGAGATCTGCACAGGCCCCTGGCAGCTACTTCATTCTTGGGGTGTAGAGAATATAGCATTTTCATGCACCTTTCAGCTCTCTAAACCAGAATGAGAGCAGAAGAGAAAATGATAGACCCTAAGGCCAGTGGCTTTCAGATGGAGGTCTGCCTTAAGTGTCATTAGAGCTGACCTCTTTTACTTCTATTCAAATTTTAGCAATACTTTCTCCAAGCAGCTTTTAGAGATCACATTTGGAGATCTGCACAGGCCCCTGGCAGCTACTTCATTCTTGGGGTGTAGAGAATATAGCATTTTCATGCACCTTTCAGCTCTCTAAACCAGAATGAGAGCAGAAGAGAAAATGATAGACCCTAAGGCCAGTGGCTTTCAGATGGAGGTCTGCCTTGCCCTTGTTATTCCCTCATTTCTCCCCTCTATCTATCCTTTGCCCTCTTCCCTCTGTATTTCTCACCAAACTGTTTCTATTATTGGGCAGCACTCGCATTGAGCCATCAGACGCTGCCATCTGATTTAAAGTGGCAGACCACAGAGGCAGCCGAGCTTTCTGCTTCAGGAACTCTCTCTCCATGTCTGTCTATCTCTGTGTTTCTTTCAAACGTGAATTGAAACAGCACTGCTTTTATTTTAGACATACAGGACTTCTAAACCCCTCTCGTGCGTGTGTTCGATCATATGGAAAGCTCAGTCCTTCTCCGAGTCCAGCAGTCTCCACATTGTGGGTGTTGCTATGGGTTACGTCCCCTCTGGGTGAGTCAGAGGCCAGTGGTGCTGAAAAGATGCAGCCTCTTTTCATGATACTCATTATGAGTGTGTGTGCATGCATACAGAGGGCTACAGAATTATGTGCAGCATGATGGAAAATAAATGCTGCATTTCCTGTCAGTATTCATGTCAGTATATGTGTTATAGTATTTATTTAAAATAGCTGCCCTTCCCAGAATTTCCTAGTGTGCGTGTTTGTGAATATATGCATGGAAATAATTTTAAATGCAAGAGAGTTTTATGTCTTTGCACAACCATACACGTTCTAGCTGCACTCAGAGAAGCATACTACCAAAGCTGTTCATATTATTTCTGAAGTATCTAGTATGTTAACGGTTATCAGTACAGTATGTCAACTTGTTTTTTTGTTTTTTTTTGTAGGTAGGAAATACCCAAATAGTCTGCTATATTTGCTAAAATGTGTAGTATACAGCACAATGTAATCGAACGGCACAATATTTGAAGACCCCTTCCTCCAGCAGATAATTTCTGATATTTTATTTTGACAACACTGCTTGTTTTCGAACAGGATTGTTGATATAATTAATTGACCCCAATTCATCTTACGTTTTCATAATATTCTGTATTTTCTTTAATCATAAAGTTATTTTTTATTTGAAGAAATGTAGTAATTGAGTAATTTTAAGTCATCCTGTGTTGCCCTTGGAAGTTGAGAACCAATGCAATAGAGCGTGAAAAGTGTGAAAAACATGGTATCCCATAATGCAATGTGCTTAACTTGACCTTGTTATAATACTGGGTATGATTTTTATCTCCTTTGATTGGGCTGCCAAATCTTTAGACATTTTAGTACAAAATTGGATCGAAAAACAAAATAAACGTATTTCTGTGATTTTAAAACTGGATGTCACTCGCTGAATTTTATATGCCGTTTAATGAGGTCATGTAACCACAGTCTCATGTATGAAATCATTCCATAATGCATGTTTCACATACTTTTAAGCCATGTAGTATGCTGTATGGGAAGAAAATAGCTAGCATTCCATTCTGAACATGACCTCACTCTTACAGAATGTCTGTACTGACTATAAATGTACACCAAGACATTTCTTGTGACTACCTTGTTTCTGTGTACGACTGTACAAGGCCTGCTAAGACAAACTGGCTGGGCCTGTTTCTGAACGTGTGCGTTTTGTGGGTGTTCCAGTTACATAAACCCAGAGACAATGAGTTGGCAGGGCAAAATCTTATGTAAAACATTTGAGTTTTGGCTTTGTTTTGAAATAACTGTGTAAACCGATAGAACACTAGTCTGTCAACAAGAAAATAATCACCTTCATGCAATCGTTTTTTTTAGCAGGTATTTTTAGGCATTTCTTCCAATATGACGGCTTGTGTTAAGAAGTATGTATTCCGATTCCAGCAGTAGATATATTTTTCAAAGTATTGACATTGTTTCTTGTCAAGGTAGGGCAAAAAAGTGCCATCGAGAAGGTAGAACTTTTATAAAGTTTTTGCCCTTCTCTTCCCTCCTCTTAATGTTGGAAGAACAGCAGTGTCAAGCATAAACCCATGTTCAAAGCATTTAAGTCTTCGACACTGACATTTGCCGAAACGCTACTGTAGATTTCACCTCATGTAAGATCGCATCTCTTTGAGCATAGATTTTACTCTTTTGAGCACGTTCTTCTTTTTTCTGCTCCACATCTCTCTCATTCTTTCCCATGCTAAAGGAGAAGATCAGCGAGCTGTGAATAAAACGCGCGCGCACACAGATTCTTAAGTGTTCCTGAAATAGAAAAGTGCCATGACAGCTGTGACTGTTGATATTTTGAATATTTGCTAACCATAGCAAATAGTAACCCAAAATGTCATAGTGTTGCTGTTATTGCTCCCATTACAATAAAAAATGCTAAAGGAGAAGATCAGCGAGCTGTGAATAAAACGCGCGCGCACACAGATTCTTAAGTGTTCCTGAAATAGAAAAGTGCCATGACAGCTGTGACTGTTGATATTTTGAATATTTGCTAACCATAGCAAATAGTAACCCAAAATGTCATAGTGTTGCTGTTATTGCTCCCATTACAATAAAAATGATAGCTTAATATTGATATTCTGGTCTCTAAATAGGGCTCAGACCTTTCCTCCAATGCAAGTCTGTGGGATTTTCTTTATTTTGATTTGTTTTTCAAGGTAAATATCGTAAATAGAATGATATTGCAAATGCTTTTATTTTTAAGCAATTCATTGTCTATAGCACAAACAGTTTGTGATGAGTTAATAATGTTCAGTATTTGGGGTTAGTGGTTAAGTAATTCCATGAAAATATATGCCATTACATTTGTAATAATTCCACTAACCTTGGCGTTGTTCATGGACACTATGATAAATTTGTGTAAAACCAGCATCATGTTTACGTGATTTCCGAACAATATACTGAGGCTCGCTTGCATGGAAATGGAAAACAAACAGCTTGAATATCTAGTATCTGTATCTCACTTGTCCACCCTGCAGAGTTCTTTAGAATCGGATCGATTTGTTTGCACATATCGACAGCAAAGCACAGCTTTGGGAGCCTGTTATAAAACGAAAAAGGATGTAAATGTCTCACTGTGACTTGAGGTATCGTGGCCTGCTGGTGAGATGGCTATTTGTTGCTAATGACTCACCCATGATGGTCAGTGATGTGGATGCAACACATTAACAAGCCGGAAAAATTCTTAAGCTGCTCGCGGTGGTCCCATTTACTTGTGTTTTGCATGTATTAGCGGCCCAATCAACGTCAGCACTTTATATTAGTGCCACAGTTTCCATCGGCTTGGGATCTGGCGGTTGACAAGCACTACGTATAGTGTTGATGTTGCTTTTTCTCCCACGTACAAATGATGAAATGGTAGCAAAGCAGCATAAGATGTTGACGTCTGAACTGGAATAGTTGTTTACAGCTGAAGTTTGATGGCTGTGGGCGTCTGCAGGAAGCAGTTTCTAGTTTGGAGCATAGTAATCAAACTGACGAGTTCACTCGTTCTGATCACATTTAGCTGTGTGATTTAAGTGTTTAAGCACAGTTGTATGTAGCAATAGCATGGGGATTAATTAATTAGCTGTGTAATTGAACAAAAGTCAGTTATTCAGGCTCATTTATGGGACTGGCAGATTGTTTAATTTGGTTACAATAGCTAGTTTTTAATGTTGAGATGGAACGTTTAGGAGAATGAGCTAGTGTTAGGATTGGATCAGTACTCAAATTTAGGCTTTAACACAATCAGTTTCTGGTCTTGCTATTACATCAACACTTGGCAACAGACAAGCGGCTTCAATTGCATTTAATTGTATAATATTTGTAGTTCTACTCTTTAAATTTTTTTTTTTAAATAGAACTTGGATATGATGTTTGGAATCAGTACAGTTTTTGAAAGAAGTCTCTTATGTTCACCAAGGCTGCATTTATTTGATCAAAAATACAGTAAAACAGTATTACAATTTTAAAAAAGTGTCTTTTAAATATATTGTAAAATATAATTTGTTCCTGTGATGTAGGCATGTGACTATCAAATTTTCATGTTGCGATTGCTGAAGCTTTTATCATGGTGTACGATGTATTGAAATATTTAATATAATTTTTAAAGTGTTGTCATACCGTATAACGGGTTTAATAATTTTCTTATAACAAAAAAACTAAACATTTAAACAAAGCAAAACACAACAAAATTTGTAAAGTAAATGAATGTTTCAAACAGATTAAAGCGTAAAAGAATTACAGTATAATATACTGTAAATAACAATAGCTAAACACTTTACAATAAGGTCTCATTAGTAAATGTTAGTTTATGCACTAACATTAACAATGAGCAATATCTATTTGTTACATAAGTTATTATTCTTTGTTAAAAAAAATACAACTGTTAGTTCATGTTAGCTCCATTAAATAATACAACTAGGTCCATTAAATATTGCAGCTAATTTTAATAACGTGTTATTACATGTTGAAATGAACAAGATTAATAAATGCTTTAGAGAGTATTTTTTCATTGACAGTTTGTTACCAATGAATTAATGTTAACTAATGGAGCCTGCATTTCTGCTGTTCCATCAGCGCCATCTGCTGTCAGAGCGTGATTGTGCATTTTCATTCAGCTCATCTCTTTCACTTGTTCCGCCATGCGCTCTTCATTCGCTTGTAAAAGTATTAGGCCTCATTACTTTTATGTATACAAAGATGAAGATTGTATCAGATTTTTCTTTTTTAAATCACATCAAAAGATACAGAAAAATTAAACAAATCTGTAATAATTAGGGATGTCCCAATCAGGTTTTTTGTGCCCGATCCAAATAGTAGTGTATCTGCCGATACAAAGTCCCAAGCAGGTACTTGTATATTCCTATAGGACTGTATGTTTGGTGCACAGTTCAAGTACATTAAAGTTATTAAAATCAGTCCAGTGTTATGTATGTATGTATGCATGTATGTATAATATAACAATGTAATATATAAATAATAGATGCACTATATGCCCACACTATATAAAGACTTTGGTAGATGTAAACCTGTTACAATGTTAACCATTGTAAATACACTGCACACAGAAGTTCAAATGTGTGACTCGCTAGAACAGACCTCACTTGTACACTTATGTAAAAAGTGTTTTTGTTATTGTATACTTGTTGAGCTTTGAAAATAGTTAAAATCCACAATTGATTGCGAATAGCTTTCAGTTATAGATACATTGCAAAATTAGTTTTAAATTTGTAAATTTGGTAGCTAAACATTTTTTAATGAATCTCAATATATCCACTTTTACGCTTCACGTCACACTCTTTGAACTGTGCTGGATAGCATTACATTGTCGCCCATGTGAGCTACTGAAATTTGCAATATACTGATATCGTACCTGAAAATTTGATACCGCACAACCCTAGTTTGTATGCTGCCAATAAAATGCTTGTCGTTAGCTCAGGTTTTCTCGGTTAGCTCTGATCATAGGATGAGGAGAATTCCAGATGCCGTGTGTGTGTGTGTGGGTGAACCTCTGATGTATTTTTAGCCTTTTGCATTATGAATGCCTGACAGGCTTGTTCAGAGGCGATCCAACAGCGCTACTCTCTACAGAATACAGTTCCTTTTACCTGTGCGTGTGCACGCAAACGATCACACGCGCACACACATACACACGTGTGCGTACAGCACGAGCGATAGATCATAATATAGTGTTGATGTTGCTTTTTCTCCCACGTACAAATGATGAAATGGTAGCAAAGCAGCATAAGATGTTGACGTCTGAACTGGAATAGTTGTTTACAGCTGAAGTTTGATGGCTGTGGGCGTCTGCAGGAAGCAGTTTCTAGTTTGGAGCATAGTAATCAAACTGACGAGTTCACTCGTTCTGATCACATTTAGCTGTGTGATTTAAGTGTTTAAGCACAGTTGTATGTAGCAATAGCATGGGGATTAATTAATTAGCTGTGTAATTGAACAAAAGTCAGTTATTCAGGCTCATTTATGGGACTGGCAGATTGTTTAATTTGGTTACAATAGCTAGTTTTTAATGTTGAGATGGAACGTTTAGGAGAATGAGCTAGTGTTAGGATTGGATCAGTACTCAAATTTAGGCTTTAACACAATCAGTTTCTTGCTACATCAACACTTGGCAACAGACAAGCGGCTTCAATTGCATTTAATTGTATAATATTTGTAGTTCTACTCTTTAAATTTTTTTTTTTAAATAGAACTTGGATATGATGTTTGGAATCAGTACAGTTTTTGAAAGAAGTCTCTTATGTTCACCAAGGCTGCATTTATTTGATCAAAAATACAGTAAAACAGTATTACAATTAAAAAAAAACTGTCTTTTAAATATATTGTAAAATATAATTTGTTCCTGTGATGTAGACATGTGACTATCAAATTTTCATGTTGCGATTGCTGAAGCTTTTATCATGGTGTACGATGTATTGAAATATTTAATATAATTTTTAAAGTGTTGTCATACCGTATAACGGGTTTAATAATTTTCTTATAACAAAAAAACTAAACATTTAAACAAAGCAAAACACAACAAAATTTGTAAAGTAAATGAATGTTTCAAACAGATTAAAGCGTAAAAGAATTACAGTATAATATACTGTAAATAACAATAGCTAAACACTTTACAATAAGGTCTCATTAGTAAATGTTAGTTTATGCACTAACATTAACAATGAGCAATATCTATTTGTTACATAAGTTATTATTCTTTGTTAAAAAAAATACAACTGTTAGTTCATGTTAGCTCCATTAAATAATACAACTAGGTCCATTAAATATTGCAGCTAATTTTAATAACGTGTTATTACATGTTGAAATGAACAAGATTAATAAATGCTTTAGAGAGTATTTTTTCATTGACAGTTTGTTACCAATGAATTAATGTTAACTAATGGAGCCTGCATTTCTGCTGTTCCATCAGCGCCATCTGCTGTCAGAGCGTGATTGTGCATTTTCATTCAGCTCATCTCTTTAAAAAAGTGTCTTTTAAATATATTGTAAAATATAATTTGTTCCTGTGATGTAGGCATGTGACTATCAAATTTTCATGTTGCGATTGCTGAAGCTTTTATCATGGTGTACGATGTATTATTGAAATATTTAATATAATTTTTAAAGTGTTGTCATACCGTATAACGGGTTTAATAATTTTCTTATAACAAAAAAACTAAACATTTAAACAAAGCAAAACACAACAAAATTTGTAAAGTAAATGAATGTTTCAAACAGATTAAAGTGTAAAAGAATTACAGTATAATATACTGTAAATAACAATAGCTAAACACTTTACAATAAGGTCTCATTAGTAAACGTTAGTTTATGCACTAACATTAACAATGAGCAATATCTATTTGTTACATAAGTTATTATTCTTTGTTAAAAAAAATACAACTGTTAGTTCATGTTAGCTCCATTAAATAATACAACTAGGTCCATTAAATATTGCAGCTAATTTTAATAACGTGTTATTACATGTTGAAATTAACAAGATTAATAAATGCTTTAGAGAATATTTTTTCATTGACAGTTTGTTACCAATGAATTAATGTTAACTAATGGAGCCTGCATTTCTGCTGTTCCATCAGCGCCATCTGCTGTCAGAGCGTGATTGTGCATTTTCATTCAGCTCATCTCTTTCACTTGTTCCGCCATGCGCTCTTCATTCGCTTGTAAAAGTATTAGGCCTCATTACTTTTATGTATACAAAGATGAAGATTGTATCAGATTTTTCTTTTTTAAATCACATCAAAAGATACAGAAAAATTAAACAAATCTGTAATAATTAGGGATGTCCCAATCAGGTTTTTTGTGCCCGATCCAAATCGTAGTGTATCTGCCGATACAAAGTCCCAAGCAGGTACTTGTATATTCCTATAGGACTGTATGTTTGGTGCACAGTTCAAGTACATTAAAGTTATTAAAATCAGTCCAGTGTTATGTATGTATGTATGCATGTATGTATAATATAACAATGTAATATATAAATAATAGATGCACTATATGCCCACACTATATAAAGACTTTGGTAGATGTAAACATGTTACAATGTTAACCATTGTAAATACACTGCACACAGAAGTTCAAATGTGTGACTCGCTAGAACAGACCTCACTTGTACACTTATGTAAAAAGTGTTTTTGTTATTGTATACTTGTTGAGCTTTGAAAATAGTTAAAATCCACAATTGATTGCGAATAGCTTTCAGTTATAGATACATTGCAAAATTAGTTTTAAATTTGTAAATTTGGTAGCTAAACATTTTTTAATGAATCTCAATATATCCACTTTTACGCTTCACGTCACACTCTTTGAACTGTGCTGGATAGCATTACATTGTCGCCCATGTGAGCTACTGAAATTTGCAATATACTGATATCGTACCTGAAAATTTGATACCGCACAACCCTAGTTTGTATGCTGCCAATAAAATGCTTGTCGTTAGCTCAGGTTTTCTCGGTTAGCTCTGATCATAGGATGAGGAGAATTCCAGATGCCGTGTGTGTGTGTGTGGGTGAACCTCTGATGTATTTTTAGCCTTTTGCATTATGAATGCCTGACAGGCTTGTTCAGAGGCGATCCAACAGCGCTACTCTCTACAGAATACAGTTCCTTTTACCTGTGCGTGTGCACGCAAACGATCACACGCGCACACACATACACACGTGTGCGTACAGCACGAGCGATAGATCATAATGTGTGTACCAGCACCTGTGCTTGTTTGTTTGTTTGTTTGTTTGTTTATTGGGAATACTGAAAGAGCGGAAATCCATTTTCCTGCTTTGTCTTTGAACTCTAAACTTATCATTCCTTTCATCTAGGCTACCTCATCCCTCCCGCTGGTGCAAAATAGCGCCTGTATGAATTCTCACACATGCATAAAAGCCGGTTTAATCACTCTCGCGCATCAAACCCCAGGGCCTTTGCTGCGATTGCATGTGTGTCTGTGTGTTGAAGTCCACGTTTGTCAGTTTCGTTTAGTCATAACACTCGAAACCCGTCAACTCCATGTTTCACCTGGTGAGGAAATAGTCATAATAGCCTAAATACAAATGCTTATTTTCTATCTCCATCTCTGGTACATCTGTGTTTTCTGTGCTTGTGCATTTGAGAGAGTTTCTAGAGGCACTGATGTCTTGTCTCTATGAATGTCTCCAAGTCAGAATAAATCCTCTTTAAGCTCTGGATTTCAGACGTGCATGTGGTGCCGTTTGCGTCCCATCAAACACAGTAATGCCTCTGGACTTTTCCAGCACCATCCGTCTATCTCTCTTTCTCTACTAAAAACCAAATCGTCCCAGATCACTCATACATACCTCACACATGGTCAGCAAGCACTCGAGGAAACTGAATGTAATTAGCCATAGCTTGGTAAGATGTTTGTGATGTATGGTTGACGTGGCGTGCTTTTTTTTTTTTTTTTTTTACACAGACGCAGGCAGTGCGCTGCATGAGACAAAAAAGTTATATAATCAAAACAACCGTGTAGATGCATGTTGATTTTATCAGACGATTATAAATGAGAGTGACTCCTGGTTAACTTGTATTAAAAGGGGTCGTGTTTAGTCACTATTTAGTGTGGTATTTTTTTGACAATATTCACTCATCATGACAGTAAAATAGGGCATTCTAAGTCAATATACTGCAGTATTTCCTCTCTCAATCAGTAGAAGATATGGTTAACACCCGGTCATGCATGAAAAAAAAATACTGTCATGTACCGTGAAACCGGTATAATTTTGAAAAATACTGTGATATAAATTGTTGGTCATACCGCCCAGCACTATAAGATATAACTGTTTACATTGATATCTTGTCTGTGTATTGTACTGATTAAGAATGCAGCGTTTGAAAAGAGCCACTTGTCAGTCATTCAGTTTTTCCCTACTTTTGAAATCACTAATAGTGTGCATAATAGAAGTGTATAGTGTTTCAGTTGAGTATAGCAGTATATACAGAGCGTATTGCTAGTGTCACCTTCATGGCCTTTTTGTTCAGTGCTGAGACACCCCGGGTTTTTTTTGGGTGATCAGTAGAATACACAGGGCTGCCGAGAAAACCAATCATTTGACAGCATGGCGCCCAGTCCATTGCCTGTTGGTAATTGAGGATCCTTCTTTGACTTGTGTATTTCTTCTAGTCCCCTGCCGTAATAATTATGCATGCTCCGACTAGGTTATTGATCATCTCTGTAATGCCGGAGGGAGTTGTTATGAGTCCCAGCTGGGTTTGGAGCCAACTTTGCTCATCTTGTCATGATGAGGCCACTCAAATTGAGATGGCCACAATTTGGAAGGTGATTTTCTTTTCATCATTTACCTGTATCCATTTTTTCTCCATGCCTGTTTTCCTGGTTTTTCTTCCATGGGTGTCCTCTAATGCCACCAAATAGGCTTGACATATAGAATTGGTTGTAGCGACACTAATATTGGCACACAAAGCGTGAATTCAGTCTCCCCAAGGCACGGCGTGACAATTGTCGAAATTGAGGCTGTTAATCTGACGGAATCAGATATTTGTTCAGGACTGATTGAGAGATGGAGGACATTAGAGCTTCACCCAGCACTCGGTGTATGCCAACTACGTGTGTGTCGTCTTTGCTCAACCGAGTGTGGCCACAAATCTCAGGGGCATAGCCACCCCCTGCTGTTCCAGACGCTCTGCAGATAAATGGCAAAATGAAGTAGTGTTAGGCGCAGTGCTGATGTGCTGCTGCTCTGTGAATTTTATTATTATTTTTTTTTCTCTATCTCTCCATGTGCATTTGTCCATCGTTTACCACTTTGTACAGGTTTAGGTGCAATGTGTGCACTTAAAACTGAAGTGTCATTTTTTTTAAGTTAATATAGTGGTTGTCACTGTATATAATGTTGGGAATTGCATAAGCAAGCTTTTGTCAGCAGGCTTGGTTATGGAAATGTTTTCACCATTCATTATTCCCATAGGTATTTTTAAAAAGTCTTTGTTTAAGTGTTAGAAAATGTAAACCAAACCAATCAGCTACATGGTGAATCACAACATTAAAAGCAAAAAAAATTTTTTTTTTCTCTATCTCTCCATGTGCATTTGTCCATCGTTTACCACTTTGTACAGGTTTAGGTGCAATGTGTGCACTTAAAACTGAAGTGTCATTTTTTTTTAAGTTAATATAGTGGTTGTCACTGTATATAATGTTGGGAATTGCATAAGCAAGCTTTTGTCAGCAGGCTTGGTTATGGAAATGTTTTCACCATTCATTATTCCCATAGGTATTTTTAAAAAGTCTTTGTTTAAGTGTTAGAAAATGTAAACCAAACCAATCAGCTACATGGTGAATCACAACATTAAAAGCAAAAAAAAGTGTTTGAAAATGAGACCAAAAGCATATACCAACGAATTAACAACCTCATAGCTCACAATAGGTCTGTCATTAAAAATCAATTTGCCTATGGAGAAAATGAGTGGGATTTTTTACTTTCAGAACCCCACTGTTGCACTTTATAAAAGCATTCCATTTATTTGAGCATTCCAACCAGCCCAATACAGCATTATTGGTTCATCTAATGGCACGAAACGTTTTTAATTGAAAATGGAGGTTTATTTGGGGAACTTGAATTTCATTGAATTTCCTGATTCAACAGTACAGATCATGCCTAGTAGTAAATAAAGAAACTTTGCCCAAGACTAGGGGTGCTCCGATCAGGATTTTTGAGGCCGATCGCCGATCACAGAAAGCAGTATCTGCCGATATGGTCACCGATACTGATCTTTTTAAAGCCTTCTTTTTATCATGTTGAATTATTTATAGTGATGATCCAATCAAGATATTTAGACATTTATTCAGGGCCTGAATTTCATTTTTGAAAATTAATTCCCCTCTTAGATGACTCTTGTGAGGGGAATTTTTTTTTAATTTGAGGGGTGGAAGGGGACACTTTTTTTTTTTTGTTGACATTTTTGCACAGTACTTACACACAGCACAAGCCTGATTTCGTGAGCTGTATGTGAGGCCTTTTACGCCAGGTTCACACATACTCCGTTTGCAGTGCATATGCACTCCATGTGTGGTACATCAGCGGGGCAGAAGCAGCACTGACCAGCACAAGCCTGATTTCGTGAGCTGTATGTGAGGCCTTTTACGCCAGGTTCACACATACTCCGTTTGCAGTGCATATGCACTCCATGTGTGGTACATCAGCGGGGCAGAAGCAGCACTGACTGTCTGCAACACACAGGAGTCTGCAACTGATCCGTGGCTGTTTACTACAAACACGACATTTATCCATTATTTTGATTTTAAATCCAAACATTGTTACTTAAAATTATTTTTCAGCATTGTGATTTTTTTTTTTTACACGGTACAGTAATACAATCTTTCATAGACGTGTTTAAACGCAATACATATAAGAAACGCATTATTCAATGCTTTTTACTTTTGCATTTACTTCTAGATTGATATTAAGTTGCTCAAGAAAGTGGTAAACCATTTAAACTACTTTTCTTACATAATCACAAACATTCTGAATTAAAACTTACCATTGACATAAACAGTCAGCTCTACTGCCTTTTCTTTTGCATTTAAATCTTTATTACAAGCAATCCTGCGGTTCATAAAGAACTTTGTTTACCTACCTCCACAAGTGCCATCTATTATTGCCTTCTTTATCTAAAAGTGCTTTAAACCTAGTCAAAAATGTATGTGTTGACTGTGAAACACAGTAGACTTTAATTATATGCATTCATGGTGTAATTACCACATTTTCGTGTCAATCCATGTTCATATGTACCACAAACAATGCGCTGTTACTTTAATTCTTCGCTTGCAGCACAGCAAAAATAGACTCAGTGCGGAAACGATCTCTGCACTGCTGCAGACGCACCGCTCATGGAATGCACTGCCGGACCGCAAGCGTGTGCAGTGTGACTGCTTTAATCTATTAACATGAACGCGGAAAAAATACGCACCGCATACGCACTGCAAACGAAGTAATGTGAACCTGGCGTTGTGTGTGCACATGAGTGCACAGTCTCCAAGAGAGCGTGTGAGCGCTGAATGGTTGAACACTGGCAAGAATGAAAAAGAAATGGAATTTATAAACTTCAGTGACGACGTGACACTGCCTCGATTGTGCAAGTGACGAATCCTGTGTCGACTGTGCAGTGTGCAGCTCGCTTATAGTGTAGACGCGTTGTGAAACCGTTTGTGCATTTTATCTTTGAAATTGTCTCGCAGAAAGTTTTCAAATTACTTTATAAGTTATTTAATGAAGAAATATGAATTGTACCTCAACCTTAAGCATTATAATGATTTCACCCGGTCAAGACAGAGACTGAGACTGTGCTGCTGCATGTCGTGCCAAACCACTCACGGTAGGCGCGTCATCAGCTTGAGAGGTTTTTATTTATTTATTTTTTATTTTTTGAGATCGGCCTTTTATAGAGACCGCCGATCAATCATCCCAAAGCGATTATTGGCCGATAGTGATCGATAGCCAATCAATCGGCGCACCCCTACCCAAGACGGACCTTTTTTAATGTCAAGTTTATTTATAGATGTGACTTTTAATAAAAGTACATTCATTGTCAGTTTTTGTATGGCCGAGTTTAATAATTTGAGCTTCACAAATAATTCAGAACCGGCTGAAGCAGTTTAACTGTCAGATTACTTTTTTTTTTTAATTAAAAAAAAATAAAAAATTCTCGGTTTAAGTTTGAGTAATTGTAGTACTTCAACTTAAGCCTCTTTAATTTAGTTGGTTTTCCCAACATTTGTTTAATTTGTATTTATAAGTAATATTTTTATGTAAGGCAGTGGTATCCAAACCTACTACTGGAGGGCCAATGTTCTGCACATTTTAGCTCCAACCCTATTAAACACACCTAAACCAGCTAATCAAGGTCTTCAGGATTACTACAAACCTCCAGGCAGGTGTGTTGGAGCAGGTTGGAGCTAAACTCTGCAGGACGTTGGCCCGCAGGAGCAGGATTGGGCGCCACTGATGTAGGGGATTACATTTTAGAAGCTCTGTTGATTTTGGGCCTCAGAACCACCAGCAAAACCAATTTGTGTTGAATACAGTCATTTTGGTTTACACAAAGTATATATCAGTGTCTATCCAAACATAAGGAAATACACATATACGATATGTACTAAATCACATTGGTTATTTAAAAATGCCTGTTAAATATCCAGTTGGCTTATTATTAAGCCTCTTGTGTTTAGCTACATGGTTTATGAGTTTACATACATGTTAACTTACCAATTTTAAAGTATTAGTGTCCATTGCACTGCTGTTCTCTTTTGGCTTCAGCTCAGCCCACCGTCTGTAGCATATCAAACAGGAAGGCTAAGTTTGTTGTAAGGTTTTAATGCGATTATGTGGCTTTGAGTCTCTTCAGGTGTCACTTTTATCATCTTAGAGGCTTGTAGTCTCTCTCTCTCTCTCTCTCTCTCTCTCTCTCTCTCTCTCTCTCTCTCTCTCTCTCCCATCTTTCACAAAAAACCCAATCTCTCTCTCTCTCTCTCTCTCTCTCTCTCTCTCTCTCTCTCTCTCTCGCATCTTGAAGTAAACAGCCAAGTGTTTTACTTTCTTAACCTTGGCTGTACTAAGAAGCTTTGTCAACACCCACCACATAAACAAACAACAAACATTCTTCGCTATAAAAAAAAAAACGACGTTATTGTCGAGTAGATTGACTTTCCCTCCCATCTTCACATAAGATCCACAGGATTTTTTTTTTGTCAGTCGTTGCAGACAGAGTAATTGGCCTTATCTTTTGAGGCGGTAGATTTGCCAGGAGTCGCATGTAATCTTATTATCCTACCAAACCCACAACAAAGACACGAAAGCACTTCCCAGCATTCCTGCTTGTAGTTGGAATCCCATGTTTCCAGAGACAATGAAGGACTCCTTTCCAAGAATTCAATGCTGTGCATTAGTTGTCTGCTATCACAGTTGTTTTCTGAATGTTTGTGCATGATATCATACAGTTTGTTTATATAGCAACATGTGTCTTGGTGTTTTTAGGTTAAACACATTTTGTATAATACAAGAAAAGAGTGAAGTGCTACATTTATGTCCTGCAAGGTATAAAATCGTTAGAATCGTAGATATCCTTAAAATATTTAATTTATTTTTTGCATGTATTCATATGGATAAAAAAAAAAAAAAAACGTTTAAAGGGACCGGTTCTGTCATCATCAAACCTGTGTTCATTTCTTCTACTGAACACAAAAGAGGGTATTTTTTAACAATGTTGGTAACCAAACGGTCACTGGTAACCATTGACTTTTATATTGTGGGGGAAAAAAAATGTGGAAGTCAATGGCTACTAACAGCTGTTTGGTTACCAACATTCATACAGGTTTGGAACAACATGAGGGTGAGTAAATGGGGAAAAAATGATGTTTTGGTGAATTATCCCCTTAATATGTTAAAATAGAATAATGTTTTTGACTGCAGTATTGTTAGCCATTTTTTCTATGTGTCAGAATGACTGTTCAGACAGTAAGACAAACCGGAATGTGCAGGTCAACAGTCTGCTTCAGCAAATTCAATACTCGAGGCTTGTTCACTCTGGAGTGTCGGAATGGAATCAAAAATGCTACCTAATTTATTGCTCCCTTCATAGTGAGTTGTGGGTAATTTTATGTTCCCTGGTCTGCTGCTGCGGACTTTAAAGTGGGGAGTTTCTTTGGTAAAAACATTGGTCTGATTTCAAGAATTAAAAAAAAGATGCTTTTGGTTTTAGTTAGTTAACGGCACAGAAATATTTTTTGTTAATTAAATGTTTTGGCAGGACAGTAAAACAAAAAGCACAGTCAAAAGTACAGCTATCCCCTATAATTTTATTTTACTTTACTTTTATTTATTTAGTCACTTGTTTTATTTGCATGCTTTTTTTGTACTTGTTTGTTTTTGCTTTGACAGGACAGTAATAGGCAGATGCATTATCCTGCATCCCCTATCAAAAGTGCCCCTGCTCCACTCCAATCATCTATTCCTGTTGTGCTGTCAAAGTATGCTAACATACATCATCCCCATTTCTGTCCTCTCTCTGAGAGTCACACTCGGGTCGTTACGATGTGCCAGAGTTGTTTTAGTGTGCCGAGTCGTTATTAGATCAGTGCGATAACACACCCCAACACCTCACAAAATGCAATTTCACACTCAGAGTGCTATCAGTGGTTAATGAGATGCGTCTTGTTGGTCCTTACCCCTCCCGTTTATCTCTCCTTCATCCCTCATTTCTTTTCATTTCCAATAGGCACCTGTCACTGTGGATCAGAGCACGGCTGAACGCATGTAATCATATACCAATTACGGCACTGGAAAGCGACCAGTGCTATTGATCTAACATGCATAGCACTTCTTCATTGCTTTGTTTTTCCAAACTGAAGGCCATCTCCACCTGCATGAGCAAATTAGCTTGTTTTTGTGTGGCCTGCATTCATCCGGATGAGAGTGACGAAGCATGTTGAAGACGTTACCTTGGAAAATGTTTAAATGATTAGCCCAAATTAAAGGAGTTTTATTTTACTTTACTTTTATTTATTAATTTTTTTAGTTTGAGTCACTTGTTTTATTTGCATGCTTTTTTTGTACTTGTTTGTTTTTGCTTTGACAGGACAGTAATAGGCAGATGCATTATCCTGCATCCCCTATCAAAAGTGCCCCTGCTCCACTCCAATCATCTATTCCTGTTGTGCTGTCAAAGTATGCTAACATACATCATCCCCATTTCTGTCCTCTCTCTGAGAGTCACACTCGGGTCGTTACGATGTGCCAGAGTTGTTTTAGTGTGCCGAGTCGTTATTAGATCAGTGCGATAACACACCCCAACACCTCACAAAATGCAATTTCACACTCAGAGTGCTATCAGTGGTTAATGAGATGCGTCTTGTTGGTCCTTACCCCTCCCGTTTATCTCTCCTTCATCCCTCATTTCTTTTCATTTCCAATAGGCACCTGTCACTGTGGATCAGAGCACGGCTGAACGCATGTAATCATATACCAATTACGGCACTGGAAAGCGACCAGTGCTATTGATCTAACATGCATAGCACTTCTTCATTGCTTTGTTTTTCCAAACTGAAGGCCATCTCCACCTGCATGAGCAAATTAGCTTGTTTTTGTGTGGCCTGCATTCATCCGGATGAGAGTGACGAAGCATGTTGAAGACGTTACCTTGGAAAATGTTTAAATGATTAGCCCAAATTAAAGGAGCCATGATTCTTGATTAAACACATTTTATGTAATACAAGAATTTATATCCTGCATGATATAAAATCATTAGTCCTCACACTTAATCTCACGTTTCATATACAGTGTGTATGTGTATATAATATAATAGCTTGATTATATGCTGTTTTTGACTGCAACATTGTCAATTAAATGTGTCCGGTTTAGTACATTTATATCTAAAAAATGTTCAATGAATGGACACATTTTATCATGCCTCCTGACCTTTATTAATTACGTAAGAAGAAATTTTCCTTTACGAATTCAGATTTTTAAAAACTGATCCATTCCAAACTATAAAATATGCACAGCTCATGTTAGTGGATGTTGAAGAAACTGCCAGATGCAATGCAGCAGGATGCCTGTCTTGATTGTGTAGACTCCGATTTACTTGTTTTGCTTTGATAAAGATTTGTTTGCTTAACCATTTCCTCAAACTGACATGTGCGGCACTGACTCCCACCACCGCTCTGTCAACCTCGGCCCACTGGAAGTTTATAATCTGTGGCTCTGACCTGACCTTCCGCCCAAATCTCACTGATACATTTCAGAAAAATAGCTGTCTGTGTGGGAAGATGATACTTCAAGTTATTTATCTCATTTATCTCGTCACTTCCACAGTTGCCATAATGATAAATAAAGTAATAGTGTTAATTGGAACATATTGTGAATATTTGTGACTTTATTGCTCTGTCGTCTTGCTGTGTTAATGTTTGTCTCTGAGCAAGTGTGGCGGAGATTTCTCATAACTTGAAAAGTGGAAGCGTGGGAATTGCAGGTGCCATCTGGTCTCAAAACAGATAACAATAAAAAAGGGACACAAGAGGCATGATTCACAATGATATGTTGCATTCTTTAAGTGAAAGTGATACCAGTGCAGCAGATCAAATCTAGAGTGCTGCAACTGATATGAATTTCACATGAATTTCTTGTTTGTTTCATAACATTTTGTAAAGATGGCATTCCATGTATGCCACAATGAACGGAGTTTATGTAATATAAAAACCTGTAAATATTGCAGTGGATGTTTTTATTATACAATATAAAATTATTATATATATATATATATATATATATATAAAGAAATATTTTAATTTTATATATATTTCTGAACCTTTCTGGCCATCTGGCCAGATTTAAATCATAACAATTTAATTGTATGTATTGTATTTATTTGTTTCATTTTTAATGTAATTTGTAATGTTTTTTTTTTCAAGGGATAGTTCACCCAAAAATTTAAATTCTGTCATTATGTACACCCTCATGTTTTTCCAAACCTGCAAAACCTTCAGTCATCTTCAGAACAAAAATTAAGATATTTTTGATGAAATCCGAGAGCTTTATTATATATATATATATATATATATATATATATATATATAAAGAAATATTTTAATTTTATATATATTTCTGAACCTTTCTGGCCACGGCACTTGATTTAAATCATAACAATTTAATTGTATGTATTGTATTTATTTGTTTCATTTTTAATGTAATTTGTAATGTTTTTTTTTTTCAAGGGATAGTTCACCCAAAAATTTAAATTCTGTCATTATGTACACCCTCATGTTTTTCCAAACCTGCAAAACCTTCAGTCATCTTCAGAACAAAAATTAAGATATTTTTGATGAAATCCGAGAGCTTTCAGTTGGAAATTCGTCACAGTACCGAAGTTGGCAGCAACTTCCGGTTCATGCAAACTTTAATGTAATTTGTTGCTAAAATGTATTTTTTTTCATTTAAAACATTTATTTTAGTAAATGATTTGTCAGATAAAAAATAGTGCCTAACACTTCTGAATTATTTGTAGGTGTCGGATAAAATTCCAATATCAATGCAAAAAAAAAAAAAAGTCCCGCACAATACTCAAATTTGCATAATTCCTAAATTTCACTAAATTTCTAAATTTTTCATTTCAGCATTTCACTTGAGGCTGAGAAATGTTGATTGACTGAAAAGTTCTAAATAAAATTGTGAAGATGCAAGTTTGATTAGTTTGCGGGATTTATTTGTAATGTTTTGAAATTCAGAATTTGATTTCAATGTTTCAGCCAATTTTCCTTCCTCACACTTGAGTCTTAGGAAGATTGATTGACCAAAATGTTGCAAATAAGATTGTGATGCAGTTTGAGTAATGTGCAGAATTTATTTTTATTTTTTTTAATAATAATAAATTGTCACAATACTTAAATTATTATTTCCATAATTGTATATATTTCAGCATTAGGGCATCTGATCACTCTGCTCTCTAGGTGTTTTATTGCCGTTGAACGATATTATCTACATTTTTCCATAAAATTGATCTCATTTGGCTCTCAGGAGCCATATGAAGTGTTAAAGTACTGATACTCTTTTATCTGTCGAATTTAGGAAAACATTACCATGCTGAGTGGTACTCATGGCATGAGAAACTATAGACGATCCGTTTGAACTGATGAAATTACCTGGGAGTACTTTAACATTGCAGTCGAGGGCTATTGAGCGTGGAGGGCTAATCTCCATGCATGGCTCATGCACTTCCCTATGATCCACAGAAGGAAAAAAACGCTGGCCGATGGTGTGTGTCAAATGCAGCGGAAGTCATTCTGAAAGGACAAACTGAGATTACAGAGAACAAACAGATTATTTTCCAATACAATGCTGTAAATAATGTCTTAAAGACCTGGGAGTACTTTAACATTGCAGTCGAGGGCTATTGAGCGTGGAGGGCTAATCTCCATGCATGGCTCATGCACTTCCCTATGATCCACAGAAGGAAAAAACCGCTGGCCGATGGTGTGTGTCAAATGCAGCGGAAGTCATTCTGAAAGGACAAACTGAGATTACAGAGAACAAACAGATTATTTTCCAATACAATGCTGTAAATAATGTCTTAAATTAATGACCCGGCATAAGAAAAATAGAGATAAATGTAACTTACAATCGTGATATGAATAACTATGAAACTGTCATGCGGAAGCGCTTCCATTTAGACGTTTCTCCAAGAAAGACTTAATCGAAAATGTCAGCTCAGCAAGAAGCAGCTGACTTCCTCCCGCCCTATCTTTTGTAGTCCTTCCTTAGAGAGTCCGTCCCCCTGAATACCGGCTCGTTCTAGAATCCCGTGACCTTGAGCAAATCGCCCGGCTTTCCTTTTTGTCTCCCTCCATTATGTGTCCTTTCTTTCCATTTTTTTTTTCTTGTTGCATTTTATCATGGCTGTTAGCCACGAACTGGTGGATATTCTGCAATGAAATCTGTGGAACTCAGATGGCTTTTTATAATACGGTGATGGATCGTGTTGAGGGCTTGATGAATCGTGCCATCATTACTGTAATGAAATGGTTTCCTGCGACAGCCATGATTTTCACAGCGCAAATTGAAGCAATAGAAATGAGCAAAGCAGCACTGTAATTGACTTGGTTTGAAGCTCGGAAAGAATGATAATTTTTTTGTATCTACAATATCTATAGGCAGAGGTTTTTTTTTTATTTTTTTATGGCTCTGTAATCTGACTAGATATGCCACATTCAAAGCTGATGTGAAATAGCCGAGATGCACAGACCTATGACTGCATATCAGTCAAGTTCTGTATTATTATGCCCATTTGCTTGCCATAAACAGCTAATGAACTCACTTAGCAGAGGAATTGTTTTTTGGGATTAATATGGCTAATGCATGTAATAATTTACTGAACATTGGCATTTTTATCATATTCCTGTTTATACAAAAAGTCAAAGTAATCAAGGTGGAAATGCTGCAATAAAAGTAGTCCAAGTTGTTTGTTTCACCATTATGGGGAATTAATGGCAACTTGAAATCGAAATTGACTCTGTTTACTTTATTAATACATGTTCCTAGTCTTATTGGCCTTCTTTATGGTGCTTTTGCATCCCATTTATAGCTTGACAGCCTCAGTCTTTCATTTTCATTATATTGAAAAGATAAAATAAACAAAAAGATTAACAAAAATCACCTTTTGTATTCCTCAGGTCATCCTTTCCAAATCGCCATCCTCACAACAACTACTTTACATTTTTATTTAACTATTATTTGATTATTTTTAAACAAGTTGGCAAGATGGTAATAAGCTATTGCATTTTTCTGAATTCCCTGTCAGAACTGGTTGTTTAACTTCCAATTATTTAATTTAATTTAATTTTATAATTTAATTTAGTTACATTTTATTTACATTTTTTATTTAATTAATTTTATTTAGTTTAGTTTAAAATTTTAATTTATTTTTATATCACCTTTTGTGTTCCATAAAAGAAAGTTAAATGGGTTTGGAAAAGCATAAGAGTTATGTCTGAGTAAATAATGCTTCCATTTTGAGATAACTATACTTTAACTATGGTAAAATCACTGTGTAACAGTCCTCGTGGCTTTATTCTACTCGAATTGCTTGCGACCTCACATAGTTGGATCTAAGGTCCATTGTTGAGGTATGACTCTATGAAAAACGTTTGCCAGTCTTTCTGTACCCCTTTGACACTTCCACCATCCTCATTTCTCCATCCTTCGTCTCTTTATTGCAGTTCACATCTGTTTCACCTGTTCATCTGACTAATTCTGGTCTTGCATTAAGTTTTCATTACAGTTCTGCGTGCACGCACACCTTGTAAGGTACAAGTTAATTAAGTTTATGCGTTTGCTGGCACATAACCCAGGCTTACAACGCAGTGCTTGATTTATGCTGTCATCAAGGACGATCTATACTATAGCTGTGTGGAGGTGTAAAAGGATAAAGCAGAGATGAAAGCCTTAAAGAGGTGTGCCGCAGCCCATCTGTTTCCTTGACTGATGCCATGTGTTATTTGTGCTGTGTTTTCAGCTACAATGAGTGAATTTCAGTGACAAATCTCATGGCTGTTCAGTGTCAGTGATTGAAGGTCAACCACATTCATTTACGCAGACCGGTGCAATTATTTACTGACCTTGGATCAGTTTCATTCACTCTCATACAAAGCTACACCATGTCTGCAAGTGATGTGAGAAAAATAGGTTTTGGCAAAATAGAAATAAGTGTGTAAAAATGGCATTGCATGCTTATAAAACAGATGCAGACTGCAGCAAATGTTTTGATTAAAAATGGCTACTTTCGTTCACCCTGCTCTGCCAGTTTAATGAAGGCAAAATTGTGGCTTTTCCTCTTTTTAAATGCATTAGCTGGTGAATTTTAAACCAAGGGCCATTTGGGAATTATTGCACATTACTTACTGTGGTCTCCTTTTAAATGAAGGCGTGCTGGGACATTATAAGAGGCCTCAACCTAAATTTCTTTCTTGATGCACCCTTATATTACTTTAGAGTTTGCAGAGGTTTATTTTTTTCCCCAGCAGAGTCCACCGAGAGCAGGAGGAAAGTTTGATTTCCTCCATAATTACAAAAGTACCGTGATACTCAGCCGTTTCAGAGCAGTCTTTATTACATCAGAGTCTCATGAGGAGGCTGGCCTGGGAACACATTCTACAAGAATCGCTGTATTAGCTGAAGACAACTGAAAAAAATACCCAAAACACTGGTACAAATACAGATCCCAGATCAGATGTTCTAGGTTAACCGATTTGGAATGCATGGTTATTTTATGAATAGACCATGCTTGCACAAAGTAAATTGTTTAAACCTTTGTTTAAAAATAGATTGCAAGATTATGCATTCAAAATAAGGTTCTTTGCAGTGCCTTGTGTTCAACAACCTAGTTTTTTATGAAGTCCCATTATGCTTCTTTAGTTAGTTTCATTGTTCTTTGGAGATAAAGAAATGCTTTAACATTTATTTTAATGGGAATAAAGCAAAGCCTTTTATGAATACCTAAAGAATAAAACTTTTTTTTTCATCTGTTTCAAACTTATTCTCTTCACTATTACTATATTTAAACGTCTCCTATTCTTACCAAATATGTTTATTTGATTAAAAATTCATTTTTTTTCATTTAATTGAATTGCATTTGTTTAAATGTTTTTTTTTTTTTACATTATAAATGTCTTTACTTTTGCATCCTTGCTGAATTAAAATAATTATTTCTTTAAAATATTTTATTAATTTCTAAAAAAAAATAATAATAATTACTGACCCCTGATGTGTATTTAAATTATATTTACACAAAATAAAAAATATATATTTTATAATATATTTACTTGCATTTATAAAACTAAAAATAAGAAAAGAAGTTTGAAATCTGTGAATGTTTTTAATAACATGTTCACCTCTGTAGTATATAGTATGTGATGACTACTACAAAATGTTGCACACTAGGTCTTGGAACAGAGCTGCTGTATAGTCAGTCAAGGCTGTGTTCTAAGCACTATATGCTGTTTTCACCAGAACTGTGTTTTGTTTCTCAGATGTGAAAGTCTGCGTGCCTCATTTCATCTCGGAGCCAGAGCGAGTGTCGTTATTTTTCAGATGAGCCTTTCTCGTGTCATCTACCTGTTTCATATCCATTATTAAGGGCAGATTTTATCCATGCACCACTGCCTTTTTTCCCAGCATACATTGCTACAAATGAGGCTTATCTGAGACACTGAACAAATGAAGTCAGCAAGTCTTTGTCATTCACACGCTTCCTCCTTTGAGATGCTTTCCATCATTCTGGATCTCCCCCCTTTTTTTCTTAGTTCTGAATTGCAAATTTCGTTTGGGATTTGAAAACTCCTGTTATCTGTGTCTCTCCTCTCTGCTGTGGCTTATTCAAAGCACAAGTATTAATCTGAGATGGCTCTATAGGAGGAGAGATAACTATCTCCTTTGGCACATGGAAAGAGAGAATTGATAAAGGCAGAGATGAGGAAGAGGGACACATGAGATTCAGAGGAATATGAAGGAAGCTTGTGTGTTTGTTGCCGTGGGAATTGTGCCAGTTTGACAGCAGGGCTGATTGGCACTCGCCGTGGGTAAACTAGACTCTATCAGCAGCCTGGCACCCGACTGCGTGCGTAGCGTTCTCCGGCGTATGTGTTTTAGGATTAATAAGGCAGGATATGAATGTTGCGCCATTGTCCTGGCACAGCTGGCATCTAATAAAGCTCACCAGGCGCTGCGCTGCCAAGCTGATGCATATTTATACAGAATCAGCAGCAATGATCTACATGATTCATATGGGCTGTGTGAAGGGTACAGTGTTAGCGATGGGGAAAAAACCAGGATGGGCCCTCCATGGCTCCTGCAGGAAATGATGATCTTGTGTGTGTGTGTGTGTGTGTGTGTACTGCGTGTGTGTTTTTGATAGGAAGTATATTGGATGAAATGGGGCATGTTTTTTTTTAAAGTGAACATGCGTTCACAGTTGACCTTGTTTCCATTATTAATACCTGTATATAATCTGGGGCAGTGCTATATGATATATTATTATAGATTTTCTTAAAGGGATAGTTCACCCAAAAATTCTGTCATTAATTACTCGCCCTCATGGGGTTCCAAACCCGTAAGATCTTTGTTCATCTTCGGAACACAAATTAAGATATTTTTGATGAAATCGGAGAGCTCGCTGACCCTCCATAGACGGCAACGCAACTGTAATGTTCCCAGGTCCAGAAACGCTGTAAGGACATCAGTAAAACAGTCCATGTGACATCAGTGGCTCAACTTCAATTTTGCGAAGCTACGAGAATACTTTTTGTGCGCAAAGAAAACAAAAATAACAGAATTTATTCAACAATTCTTCTCCCCCGAGTTATGTCTTCTGCCATTTTGGAGAGTACCCAAGAACGTATTCGACGTAATCAGCGTTGTTTACGTTTGGGGGGGGAGCTTGCGTATGCGTTGTGATACTCTCTAAAATGGTGGAAGAGGGTAACTCTGGGGAGAAGAATTGTTGAATCAAGTCATTTTTTTTTTCTTTGTGCACAAAGTATTCTCGTAGCTTCGCAAGTTAAGCCACTGATATCACATGGACTGTTTTACCGATGTCCTTACTACGTTTCTGGACCTGGGAATATTACAGTTGCGTTGCTGTCTATGGGAGGGTCCGAGAGCTCTCCGATTTCATCAAAAATATCTTAATTTGGGTCCTGAAGATGAATGAAGATCTTACGGGTTTGGAACGACATGAGGGTGAGTAATTAATGACAGAATTTTCATTTTGGGGTGAACTAACCCTTTAATATTTTGAATTTGGTTATATTTTCATATTTTTCATTAAAATTTTCATAATTTGTCATTTTTATTAGTTTGTTTTTTAATGTTTTATTTTTTTTAATTAATTTTTACTTTTAGTTTGTTATTTTAGTACATCAAGTTAAACAAAATGAAACAAAATAAGTGTATTTTTAAGTGTATTTTAGTTATCAAGTAACTATTGTTTATTTTATTTGAAGTAATAAAAATAGTTTAATTGTTTTGTGTTTTGTTGTGTTGGTGTGGTGTTGTGTTTTGCTATAATAACCGTGTGTTGGGGTTCAAACATTAGTGGATGCCGTTGACTTTTTACTGTATAGATAAAAAAAATAAAAAATACCCCGATACAATCAAAATATATTCTTTTGTGTTCCACAGAAGAAAACTAAAGTTATGCAGGTTTAGAACAACATGAGTGTGAATAAATAATGACATTATTTATAAATTTAATATATAATGTTTTATTATTTTTTTTTAAGCGAACTTTTAGGAACTAAGGTTTTGGGGGCCATTTCATGTTGAAGTTACATTAAAAAAAGTTTTTTTTTTATGAACTTGTGTGCTTGTAAGTGAACTTTAGGGGGAAAAATGCCTTCTAACTTAAGTGTGGAATATGATCCCATTTATGTTTGTACATCTCTGAGCGTATACACGCATAACTGGTCACGATTTAAACTAATGGGCTGCGTGATTTAAAGGCTGCTGTGATTAAACTGTGATTTAATTAGATATGCTGCTGATAATGGGAGTGCCTGAAACGGCAGAGGGCTTAATCATTTACATGGATAAGAAGGAGTGGGAAAGCAAAGGAACAAGATGAAGTGAGGGAGAGGCAGCTAGGTTTGCGATTGATATTCTCGGTCGCTGCTCATGTTAGAGCAAGAGTGTATATTCCCTCCTGGTGGTTAAAGGGACTCTGAGCAAATCAGCATGGCAGCAGACAAGCTCTTGAAGGCAGAGTCCAGATAGGCCACTGATCTGCGGTCGGGCTCTCTGCCATATCTTACAGGCATTTTATGCCTGGCTACCAGTCCTAACCAACACACGCACTGTCTAGACAGTCTCTGACTGACATGTGACCATCAGAAGATGGACTTTTAAGGATGATCAAAAGACGAACGCTACAGCGAGGGCCCTTTAAGGCAAGTCGGTTCACTCCGCTACCATTTTGTTAATGTCCCCAGGCAGCTTTGTTTTGTAGGTTATATGAATACAAGTGCATCTTCTACACTCTTGAATGAAGAAAGACTGAACTTAGGGTTATTTATTAACAGATTCTTATTTTTAGCACCCCAGTGTAGCGTCATATTACATTTATTTTAATACTTCAAATTCTTGTTTGAAACCAAATCTTTAAAATGCTTGTGCATTTTAAATGCTCACATTCTCATATCAAGAAATTTGATGGTGTGTTTAAATTCAATTCAAAACAAAAAAAGTGTAAGTATCCTCGGTTTTAGTATTTTTTGCGTTAAGACATTCTGGGTGTAGTCACTAAATCTAAATTGCTTAACACTTTTTTTTCTTCTTGTTTTTGAAACTTTTTTTTTTTGTTTTTTTTGGCAATGTTCAGAATAGAATTCTAGCACAACTATGCAGTATATACAGTGTTTTTTCGAAGTGTGTATAAGTATGTGAAAAAGTAAGCATTGTGGAATGAGACTCATTTAAAATGATAGCATGCATTACATGAATGCATTATTTTGCATTCCTCATGTTCTGGATTATAATGAAATTGGATTTGTGGATTTTTATACAAATATCTTAACTCTTGGCTGTCCAATCAATTTGTCAAGGAGATGCTGAAATATTGTGGTAGATATTTGTTAATAGAAATGCAAGATCAAGTTGAGTGCAATGCATTGTTGGGCACAGTATATAATGCACATTTAGGTCATGCTAAGATACATACTGCATACTTCAGTAAGTGTAGTATACTAGTATGCTACTCAAAACATAAGTACAGTGTTAATCAGTGGTATGCACACAAGGTCCTTGTTTTTGATACTTGTTCTGGCTATAAAACGTCACATTTCATTTCACCCGGTTTTTCAAAATGTTCTCAAAATGAGATGATATCATATAATTTACATTTGGGCAAGCAGAGAGAATAACCTGGTTTCCCAGAGTGCTGTGCAGCCATCTGTGAGTGGGAAATCGATTCTGTTATCCAATTCATTTGATTATCATTTTAAACGTAATAAACTTTGGCGTGTAACTCATCCCGCTCCGTTTGTGTCGGATATGGAGGATACCTCAAACTGAATGGCTTGAGGAGAGATGTGATATTACTTTTCTAAGAGATCAGACTTGGTGGATTTTAAAAAGGGGCAAAAAAAAAAAAGACTTACTCTATTCTGGTCCCTAGATATGGCTTGATTCCCTCCTTCAGGGATACTTGATTGTAGGCTCTTTTGACTTGGGCCACCTAGCAACACCCTTGAAACCACTCTAGCAACATCCGAGCATCATTCTTGCAACTTTTGTGTAAGAACCACTCACATTTCCTTTTTTTCCTTTTTTTTTTTATTAGTATTTTGTAATTTTCTCAACAGGGAGAGAACAAGAGAGAAACAGATGGGGATGTCACAGTGCGTATCAAAACACTGTTAAGAGACCCAGTGGTGTACACGCCGATGCTAAAGTGCCCTTTCGGTCCGGTCTATGTGCCCCCGGACTGCATTTTCTACCGAGGGGGAAACCCCTCTCCCCCCCAGACCACAATTGTGCCCTAGCAACGTCGCTTAGCCCCTCCAGAGGTCTTTGAACGCCACTGAAGAGACCACATTAGCCAAAGCTTGTTTATGAGCTGCTGAATAATAGAGGACGGTAGACCTGCCGTACCGCACTGGTGTGCTCACGTTGAGCAACATTTTAGTTACAGACTTTTTTTGTTTCCAGTGAGCACTAAAAGGAGTGGGTGGCAAACAGACCTTTGATGTCAGAGTGGAACCCACGGGCACTACCTTCCAGAGTTAACCGAGACAGAGAGAGAGAGAGTCCTAAGTAGGTCACACATCCTCAGCTGTAATGGATTCACATTTAGTAGTGCTCAACAACAAGTAGGGCTGGGCAATATAGTGAAAAATATCTGCATTTATCAACCTAATATATACATTTTAGGAATTTACTAAATTATAAAAAATGAGGAATAATGACAAATTGCCAACTTATAGATTTTGAGACTAGATTTGAAAATGTCCATCCATCATTCCATGGGCTCACGCCCGTTGGTGTCCAATGCCCGTCTGACGCTCAATTTCCACTGTGCACGGTCCTGTGCCATCCTACTAAGAGAGTGGATGTCCCTCTGACACCATTCTTTGATGTCATCCAACCACTTCCTACTCGGTCTTCCTCTCCGTGTCCGTCCATCCATGATCCCAAACACCACACACTTCACCAGTCGCTTGTCCTCCATCCTGCAGATATGTCCAAACAGGCTGAGCTTCCTCTCCATGATGAGTTGTACGATGTTCCTTTTGTTTCCAACTCGTCTTTGCACCTCCACGTTTGTGATTTTCTGATGCCAGTGAATGTGCAAGATTCTCCTGTAGCACTTAATTTCAAACGCCCGCGGTAAATCTTTGTCTGTCTTCCTCAATGTCCATGTCTCTCAAGCATACAGCAACACATTCATCACACATGTTCTGATTATGCTGATTTTGGTCTCTGTTCTGATATGCTTGTTGTTCCATATTGTCTTGAACCCTGCCATTACTCCCGTTGCCCTCGCTATTCTCCTTTTGGTCTCCTTGTTGCAATCGTTGTCCCAGGTAAGTAGACTACCTAGGTACACAAACTCTGTAACATTTTCAATACTTCTGCCCCTAATCTCCAGTTCCTCTTCTATGTCCTCTTGTCCAAACACCATTGTCATTGTCTTTTCAAAGTTGATCATTAATCCTGCGGCCTCTCCTGCTTCATTCATCCGATTCAGATTTCCTTGTAATTCAACTCTACACTCTAAAAAATGCTGGGTTGTTTCAACCCAACTTTGGGTCAAAGATGGACTAACCCAGCTGTTGGGTTAAATTTTTATATTAAATTTTTAACCCAAAAGTTGGGTTAGTCCATATTTGACCCAAAGTTGGGTTGAAACAACCTAGCATTTTTTAGAGTGTATCCTCCTCCAGTAGATCAATGTCATCTGCAAATTTGAGGTTGTTGATCTTGTACCCATGGACTGATATTCCTGTGTCATTGTCTCTTACCGAGTCCATTACTCTCTCGAGGTACGAGATGAATATAGTTGGCGATATCGGATCCCCTTGTCTTGTTCCGACTGTTGTTTTAAACCACTCGCCCATTTCTCCACCAACTCTCACTGCCGACTGTGAGATTTCACAGATGTTCTGCAGTATCTTGGTCAATCTTGCTCCGACTCCATATGACTTGAGTGTTGCCCAAGTGACGTCCTGTTTGATGGAGTCGAATGCCTTTCGGAAATCAATGAAACAGTTGATGATGTGTCGTCCTTTACGTTTCGCCTTCTCTGCCATAAGCCTTAGAATCAGGATTTGATGTGTTGTGCATCTGTCTTTCCTGAATCCGGCCTGCTCCTCTGACAGATGTGGTTCCATCTGCGCTTTCAATCTCTCCAGTAACACCATCATCAATACCTTACCCATGTGACTTAACAGAGCAATTGTCCTGTAGTTGCTGGATTCTGCCAAGTCTCCTTTCTTTGGTATTGTAACGATGACTGACTTTGCCCATTCCTCTGGTACTCTCCCTTCCTGCCATATCTGATTACAGATTGTTTGTATCTCTTAACTTTTTCTCCTCCTATAAATAAATAAATAAATAAATAAATGTATTTATATTTTATTTATTTATATTTAAATGCGACAATATAACTGCAATACAAACAGCACTATAAAATATGTATGTTCTCTATTCTTTATTCTTCTTTATTCTCTACTCTATTCTTCTAAATTTTATTTTTATTATTTGAACACATCCACAAAGATTTCTGTGAACATTTTTGAGAGATTATACATTTTTTTTAACAAAATTGCTAGTAAATTTCACAAATAATTACAAAGAAATGACAAGTAACAGGTTAAACGTATATTTAGAATGACAGAAATAGCATTTTCTTATAAAACGCGCTTTAATCTTTTTTTTTTTTTTTTTTTTTTTACAACTTGGAAAAATATATAGATTTTTATATAAAATCCCTATTCCAAGGGTGTGTTCATTTTACTGCATACAGTAGTTTTAATGTAGTTATCTTGTAGTCATATTCAACGTGTAGTCAATATTTCAGTGTTGGTCTGTGATATGGGAAGTGGATTGATTTTTATTTATTTTTTTCCTTGGTAAAAAAATGCAACCCGGTCAGTGGAAAAGTGGACCGATTTTGAAGAACTCATTCGCTGAGCACTCGCACTAGCAAATGTCCTGATGTTTGCTTTTTAGCGGTCATGCTAGACTCCTCAGAGAGAAGATAGATTTATTTAGCAGTGTGCTAAATGGACTCGTGTATAGATTTTAAAAGCCTAATGCTGTCTGTCTCACTGCAGCACAGTGGCTTCATACAATCACTGGATACAAAAGCTTATGGTGATACATAACTAAACTACACTTATGAGAGGAATGGTAAGAACATTTTCTATGAACCATGTTTATTCAAAGGCATAGTTCACCCAAAACTTTTTTTTTTCTTTTATTCAGGTTTGTTTCAAACCTAGTAAATTCCTTTTTTCTGCTCTGCACAAAATAAAATTTGTGGGTAACAAAACCATTTCTGGTCCCCCACTGATTTCCATAGTACTTTTTTTCCATACGATTAAAGTCAATGGTTAGGGCGCTAGGGTGGGGCTTGACGGTGCATGTTCCTGTTTTGTGGTGTCACTTTCCATTAACATTGAAAAATAAACATTACATTAAAAAAAGTGCCTAATATGTGGCCTATAAACAATTGATATTATGGGGGAGGGGTCAAGCAACACAAGCAAGCAACGCGCAAACTGTGTGCAAGAGTTATGCTGGTGAACGTCAGTCAGTTCACTATAGTGAAAGTAAAGCAAACTGACGGAGCTTTCTAACACTGCATTAATGGCACATATTCTCGGAGACAATGAGAGACAAAACTACTTCAACATATGGTGATAACGGTATATAATGGTCTTAAATTATTCCCGTAATATTTCTCTTGTCGCCCGTATAGTGAAAATCATGAGAAGAAACATATTTTGCGTTAAACGGGTTGTTTTTGAAAATCGGTGCACGAAATAAAGCTGCTCTTAATTTTCATTGATGACTGCAGTGTTAATAATTTTAATTATAGGCCTATAATTCAATTGTATAAATTTAATAGACCGGTTTAAAAAAAAAAAACTTTAAAAAAACATTTTCAATGAGGAGTTAAGCTAACAGCCTAAATTTTAATTATCCTCACAGCGCGTCATGTGGTGATGTGCTATGAAATTATTGCGGCG
Organism: Sinocyclocheilus grahami; assembly: GCF_001515645.1. NCBI lineage: Eukaryota > Metazoa > Chordata > Actinopteri > Cypriniformes > Cyprinidae > Sinocyclocheilus > Sinocyclocheilus grahami. Next base: position 476,409 of record NW_015505547.1, read on the forward strand.
CAATAATTTAATGTAATTTAATAATAAAAGTAACCTAATAATATGCCTAATAATAAGAATGTAACAGGCCTACATTAATTGGAAATGCTAAATCCTCTTAATATTGCCAATTTTTGATGCTTTTGACAATATCTCTGGCTATCGTCGACACATGATACGACGCAACTCAGCACGAGGAGGTTATCGTGTGTGCCCTTTGTGCCCATCCGCTATGCCACTGTGTGGAAATAGTTGTATGAATTGTCGGCAATTTATCTATTGTAAAAAAATGGTTGGAATTTACTAGGGGTGCGCCGATCCAAATCCGATATTGTGTGCATACCATTCTGTGTCATTATTAAGACCCACGAAAGCCACAAAAACATTATAAAGCACAAAGTTTTCACGCACTATATTTCAAGTGTTCTGAAGCTGTTCCGTAGTTTAATGTGAGGTACAGATGAATATTCAAGTCAAGTTCACGTAAACTCTTCTCTCGGCTGCAGCTGTCTGTCGTCCTCCATTCAGCATTCAAACTGCGTGTTGCGTTCGGTTACGACAGTCAAGACAATAATAATAAGACTATATAGTAATATCCTATAATGTTTTTTTTTCACTAAAAGTTTAGGATTTTATAAAATGATTGTGCTCTCTTGATTTTTCTAGTGTAACTGTATTATATATATATATATATATATATATATATATATATACATATGGTGATAACGGTATATAATGGTCTTAAATTATTCCCGTAATATTTCTCTTGTCGCCCGTATAGTGAAAATCATGAGAAGAAACATATTTTGCGTTAAACGGGTTGTTTTTGAAAATCGGTGCACGAAATAAAGCTGCTCTTAATTTTCATTGATGACTGCAGTGTTAATAATTTTAATTATAGGCCTATAATTCAATTGTATAAATTTAATAGACCGGTTTAAAAAAAAAAAACTTTAAAAAAACATTTTCAATGAGGAGTTAAGCTAACAGCCTAAATTTTAATTATCCTCACAGCGCGTCATGTGGTGATGTGCTATGAAATTATTGCGGCGCAATAATTTAATGTAATTTAATAATAAAAGTAACCTAATAATATGCCTAATAATAAGAATGTAACAGGCCTACATTAATTGGAAATGCTAAATCCTCTTAATATTGCCAATTTTTGATGCTTTTGACAATATCTCTGGCTATCGTCGACACATGATACGACGCAACTCAGCACGAGGAGGTTATCGTGTGTGCCCTTTGTGCCCATCCGCTATGCCACTGTGTGGAAATAGTTGTATGAATTGTCGGCAATTTATCTATTGTAAAAAAATGGTTGGAATTTACTAGGGGTGCGCCGATCCAAATCCGATATTGTGTGCATACCATTCTGTGTCATTATTAAGACCCACGAAAGCCACAAAAACATTATAAAGCACAAAGTTTTCACGCACTATATTTCAAGTGTTCTGAAGCTGTTCCGTAGTTTAATGTGAGGTACAGATGAATATTCAAGTCAAGTTCACGTAAACTCTTCTCTCCACTGCAGCTGTCTGTCGTCCTCCATTCAGCATTCAAACTGCGTGTTGCGTTCGGTTACGACAGTCAAGACAATAATAATAAGACTATATAGTAATATCCTATAATGTTTTTTTTTCACTAAAAGTTTAGGATTTTATAAAATGATTGTGCTCTCTTGATTTTTCTAGTGTAACTGTATTATATATATATATATATATATATATATATATATATAAAATATAATTTTTTTGTTTGTTTTTGTTCTTTATAATGAAGCTGTCTATATTTAGTAGATTGTGTCACATACAAAAGAGTGATGATCAGGTCAACACACATTGAGGTATAGAAATTCTACACTGATTTAAAAAAAACTGCGCTGGTATCGGATCGATATCGGTATCGGCAGATACTCAGATTTTTTGGTATCGGAGCGGGATCGGTTCTGAAAAAGTGGTATCGAGCCAGCCCTAGAATTGACCATGTTTTCCTGCCAGTTGGCATTGAGAGTGACTGACACTTGATGGTCAGAACAAAATAAAATAAATTAATTAATTAAAAAAATCCCTACTTTCTTTTTTTTTTTTCTGTGCGTTCGTAAATTTGTATTAATTTGTAAGTGTCATATTTGGCAGATGGCATTAGAAGTTATATGACTAATAAAAGTGGCATATGAGAAGTTTATACCACAGAAAAAATGTAAAATATGCCTTTTTTCGAAGCTGCTGTATATAAAAAAACACAAGGTGGCTGAATTTGCATGCTATTTAGATAGCTGAAGCTTATAGGCGTTCATTACTTTCACTCAATTTAATTCGTTTTTTTAGCACCCCCTCTGAACTGTTAAGCCCCGCCTTAGACCCCCAACAAAAAAATCCTGGAGCCTCCACTGGTTACCAATCAACTCTTTGGTTACTGCTTTCTGAGCAGAAGAGAGACATTACAGGTTTGGAACAACTTGAGGGTGAGTAAATACGTTTTCATTTTTGGGTGAACTATACCTTTAAGCATTTTAAGGGTATTATAGGGTTTTAAAAACATGATGCAAATACACAGTTGTTTCAGTTGCAGTTATAGTAAATGATCTGAAATTGAAAAGATTAAATGTGAATCTCAAATCAAAATTGGTGATTTTGTTTCCTTTTAGTCCATGTTTTAAATATATATTAAAAATATATTCAAGTATATTTAATAGTATAATTCTGTGTGTGTGTGTGTGTGTGTGTGTGTATATGTGTGTATAATATATGTATATATTTTTTTTTTTACATTTTTAACTATTTAGTTTTCTAATAAATCATACATCAAACATGTGGTTCAAAAATTCTATATTTTTTATTTATATTTTTGGCAGTGTATTATATTTTATATTTTTATATATATTTAAATTTTCCTTAAAGAAATCAACCCTAGGCTATTAATTTGCTGTAATAGCTGATATTTATACTGTTAAGCCACACTTATAATAATTATAACAAATACACTTTTGTGGGAAATATGGCATACAATGCTAATTTGTTTATATTTGAGTAATACAGTATTTAAATCAGCAAAATGTGCAACAGCAACCCAATAATTAAGCTTGCAAGTCATAAAATCATATGTACATGTGCAGTGAATGTGAGATGATGTGATACTGCAGTACTGTCAACTGGCCCGACACTTTCAGAATGGCCCCGGGCCATCGGGCAATCCTTATTTTTGAGCCCTGCTAAACAAAAAAACTGTTCAAATGAAATGATTGTCAAACTGGACACACACACACACACACACACACACACACACACACATATAGTCCAGTTAGGCAAGTGATCCGCACTGTTAAGGCTTGATATGCGGCTCTTAAAGGTTATTTCACAGTCATACATATTCATTAGTTTCTCAGTCTTTTCCTATTCTATGTCTAGTTTTTCCCGTCTACACTATAATCCACCGTGATTTTCTCCAGTGTATGTGTGTGCATATGTGGGCAGAGGCAGATATAAAAGGCTGTTGACCATGTTTATCTGGTATGCCTCTCCTTAATGAGCTACTAATTAATGAAGAATGTTGATTTACCCTTAGAAATGTGAGTGTGTGCGCAGTTGATTTGATGTAGCAGCAGCATTTCTCATTGTATACTTTGTGGTTTGCAGAATATTTCTGTACTTTTTCTTGCTCTTCATTAAGGGCTCTGAGGCTCGGGTCTAATCTCATGTATAATGTATAGCGCTGTAGTGTTAGTCTCTCTAGAGCTAGAATTCGTCTCAGTGAGAGCGGGCCTGGCCCTTTGATGTATCCCTGTGATTAGGTCTTCCTGTCAAACACCCACCACATACACACGCTTGCACTGAGGGCTGAAGTCAGTGTTAGACCCTCATTAAAGCGCTACAGTGGGGTAGATTTGAGGGTAGGTTGTTGTAGTGTGTGATAAATGTGTGCTAATAATGTGTTTATATTCTATAGGACCACAGAAATGGAGATCTAGAGAATAGAAGGCAAACGGAGATACTGTAGGCAATTTGGAGGGGCTGTTTTTGATATTTCCATTATACATGTTCAAATGGAACGAAACAATTATTGTTCCATATTGCATGTGCAAAAGAATGGAAAATGGTCCATGTTACACATCCCCCCTACAAAAAAAACAAAAAACAATTCCATGGTGCATATGGGTCAAAAGACAAAAAGGTTGTTTTTACGTATATTAGAATGTCCTGTGTATTAGATTTGTCATTTTTACTATGCTTTACAGAAGACACCCACTAAAATGTCAGAGTTTAACAATAGTTTATGTACCAAAAAATCTAAATATTTCAGGCATATTTAGAACGAGAATCATATATAAAATAGTCTACCTTTTGATGTTCATTCATGTTTATGTAGCTACTAGTAGTAAAGAGAAAGATTAAATGGTTTCACTTGCTGCTTGAACTGAGGCGCTAAAGCGATTGCGCCTGCCGCATTAAAGAGCACCAAAACTGTATTTATTGTTTGAATTTCATTATGAATTTGGAATCATTTTAAAGCTGATACTTTGTTTTTTAATAAGTAACAAAGCACAAAGCTTTTTGCGATTACTGGACGGCAAGTGCGCTTCAGATAATAAGTTCCCGCATTAACCGAACACAGCATAGACTAAGATCTTGTTAAGAAGTAGCCATATTAGTAATGATTATAAACTAGAATTGTTAACGATATTGCCAATATCCACACAACTGACAGCTTTACCTGTTGTAGTTTGTTCAAGATGTGCACGAAATAGACGCTGCTTTTCTGCACTTTCACTTCGCACGTCTCCGTCATTTCGATCTCTCTCGCGCTGTACAACTTAGCTGCGTTTAGCAGACTGTGTGCGACAATGCTGCTGTGTGGCAGAGACGAGGACTGTTTGAAACTCTTTTTTCCACTAAAACCTCTGAGTTTAATACGTGAACATAACAAAAGATGTGATCGCAAAACAATCAGGAAAAAAGGCATTACATGCACATTTTTAAGTTATAACATGTAAATATAATATAGTCGCCAGTGGCGACCTCAGAAAAAAATGCAACCATTTTTGTCGCAGCCTGATTTATTTGTGTGTGTGTGTGTGTGTGTGTGTATACACACACATGTGTGTATATATATATATATATATATATATATATATATATACACACAGAGCTCTAAGGGGATAAAAAAAAGAGCGGGGA
>NW_015505547.1:481853-485569 GCF_001515645.1 Sinocyclocheilus grahami
ACACACACACACACACACACACACACACATACATATAGTCCAGTTAGGCAAGTGATCCGCACTGTTAAGGCTTGATATGCGGCTCTTAAAGGTTATTTCACAGTCATACATATTCATTAGTTTCTCAGTCTTTTCCTATTCTATGTCTAGTTTTTCCCGTCTACACTATAATCCACCGTGATTTTCTCCAGTGTATGTGTGTGCATATGTGGGCAGAGGCAGATATAAAAGGCTGTTGACCATGTTTATCTGGTATGCCTCTCCTTAATGAGCTACTAATTAATGAAGAATGTTGATTTACCCTTAGAAATGTGAGTGTGTGCGCAGTTGATTTGATGTAGCAGCAGCATTTCTCATTGTATACTTTGTGGTTTGCAGAATATTTCTGTACTTTTTCTTGCTCTTCATTAAGGGCTCTGAGGCTCGGGTCTAATCTCATGTATAATGTATAGCGCTGTAGTGTTAGTCTCTCTAGAGCTAGAATTCGTCTCAGTGAGAGCGGGCCTGGCCCTTTGATGTATCCCTGTGATTAGGTCTTCCTGTCAAACACCCACCACATACACACGCTTGCACTGAGGGCTGAAGTCAGTGTTAGACCCTCATTAAAGCGCTACAGTGGGGTAGATTTGAGGGTAGGTTGTTGTAGTGTGTGATAAATGTGTGCTAATAATGTGTTTATATTCTATAGGACCACAGAAATGGAGATCTAGAGAATAGAAGGCAAACGGAGATACTGTAGGCAATTTGGAGGGGCTGTTTTTGATATTTCCATTATACATGTTCAAATGGAACGAAACAATTATTGTTCCATATTGCATGTGCAAAAGAATGGAAAATGGTCCATGTTACACATCCCCCCTACAAAAAAAACAAAAAACAATTCCATGGTGCATATGGGTCAAAAGACAAAAAGGTTGTTTTTACGTATATTAGAATGTCCTGTGTATTAGATTTGTCATTTTTACTATGCTTTACAGAAGACACCCACTAAAATGTCAGAGTTTAACAATAGTTTATGTACCAAAAAATCTAAATATTTCAGGCATATTTAGAACGAGAATCATATATAAAATAGTCTACCTTTTGATGTTCATTCATGTTTATGTAGCTACTAGTAGTAAAGAGAAAGATTAAATGGTTTCACTTGCTGCTTGAACTGAGGCGCTAAAGCGATTGCGCCTGCCGCATTAAAGAGCACCAAAACTGTATTTATTGTTTGAATTTCATTATGAATTTGGAATCATTTTAAAGCTGATACTTTGTTTTTTAATAAGTAACAAAGCACAAAGCTTTTTGCGATTACTGGACGGCAAGTGCGCTTCAGATAATAAGTTCCCGCATTAACCGAACACAGCATAGACTAAGATCTTGTTAAGAAGTAGCCATATTAGTAATGATTATAAACTAGAATTGTTAACGATATTGCCAATATCCACACAACTGACAGCTTTACCTGTTGTAGTTTGTTCAAGATGTGCACGAAATAGACGCTGCTTTTCTGCACTTTCACTTCGCACGTCTCCGTCATTTCGATCTCTCTCGCGCTGTACAACTTAGCTGCGTTTAGCAGACTGTGTGCGACAATGCTGCTGTGTGGCAGAGATGAGGACTGTTTGAAACTCTTTTTTCCACTAAAACCTCTGAGTTTAATACGTGAACATAACAAAAGATGTGATCGCAAAACAATCAGGAAAAAAGGCATTACATGCACATTTTTAAGTTATAACATGTAAATATAATATAGTCGCCAGTGGCGACCTCAGAAAAAAATGCAACCATTTTTGTCGCAGCCTGATTTATTTGTGTGTGTGTGTGTGTGTGTGTGTATACACACACATGTGTGTATATATATATTGTTCACACCTGAGACCTTGTAACACTCCCATAACACCGGGGAGAGAAAATGGCTAATTGGCCCAATTTGGACATTTTCACTTTGGGGTGTACTCACTTTTGTGGCCAGCGGTTTAGACATTAATGGCTGTGTTGAGTTATTTTGAGGGGACAGCAAATTTACACAAGCTGTACACTTACTACTTTAGATTGTAGCAAAGTGTAATTTCTTCAGTGTTGTCACATGAAAAGATATAATAAAATATTTACAAAAATGTGAGGGGTGGACTCACTTCTGTGACATACTGTACACACACACACACACACACACACACATATATATATAATTAGGTATTATGGTGCTGGCTTGTTTTTATATGTACCATGATAATTTTTTAGACTTGACTTGATCTATGGTCATAACCTATACTATGATTTGTTAGTATACGTGGCTGATAATATAAAAAAAACAAATCTGTACTTCATTTCCTATACTTATGTAGGCTACATTTCTGAAATTTAATTGGCATTAAAGGGGTCATATGGTGCGATTTCAAGTTTTCCTTTCTCTTTGGAGTGTTACATTTTTTTATATTTTTATATAACCTAGAAGAGTACAAGGCTGGCTGTGCACAAAAAAAGGGTCAATTCCGACTTTGCTATGACAATCTGGCGCTTCTGAATCAGCGACTGTAAGTATGTTTTGTTATTAGTTTAAGTATTTGCTATTGACTCTTCAAATACGGGTTTTGCACAGCGCTGAGTAACGCGTCGTGTGTGAGGGGAACAGGGTCACATCACAGGAGAGTGAACTGCCTGTCAGAAATCATAGCACGTCAGCTATCTTAACTGTGGCTTGTGTACTGCATCATTACTGTGTCTGTTATGCGACTCTGTTGCCCTTTCTGGCTTGAACTGATGGTAAAACTAACGACATTATTAACTGTCTTGATATTTACTTTGAAAGCTGAAGCTCGCAATTATGGTAAGGGGCGTTACATTTCCGACGCGTGCTTGTGGAGTTCTGCCAATCACAATGCACTGGGTCAGCTGGCCAATCAGAGCAGACTGTGCTTGTCAAAGGAGGGGGCTTTGTTGAAAACAATGTGTTTGAGAGAGGCAGGGCATAGAGGACCTACAATAATGTAGTATTTTAAAAATAATGTGTTTTTTGAAAATTAAAGCATGTCAACATATTCTGTTACACCAAATGCACAAAATAATGATCTTTAAAATAACATCATATGACCCCTTTAAACACACAAAACCTTCCAAATCTGAATTGTGAAGATAGTATTCAGGAAAAAAGGTTCATTACTAAAATAAGTAGGGCTGGGTATCGAGTTCGATACTTTTTAGTCACCGACCGAATTGCCTCGATACCATCGAGTATCGAAAAACGTCTTGTCGTTCGGTACCAAATTTCAATACCTAAGGGGTTAATCTCATCAGTGTCCGTGAGCCAATAAGCCTGCAGCACTTGCCAGTGTGTTCGACTAGAAGTGCGGAGCAGATCGATCATCCGCGAGAGCGATTCGAAAGCGCACGGAGCAGTCTGCTCTCTTTAGCTCTCGTGGTACTGTAATACCACCAGTATAGAGTAGCGTGGGAGCTGCGTGGAGTTCTTATCATATGCAGATGTCTGTTCATACTAACGTTACACGACCGAAACCGCGTGTTTTGTGACCATTCATGCAAACTGTAGCATCAGTCTACATAAGACAATAAATAAGATTTATATTCCACTTTTACTGAAAACTCACTTTAAACCACCATCGAGTGTTTGTAATAACTTCCGATTGCCGTCTAACAGGCCGAATTTACGCATTGCTCAATACATTGAGCAAATAAATATAACAAACAATAGGGTAAAAAATGACAAA
>NW_015505547.1:485811-526957 GCF_001515645.1 Sinocyclocheilus grahami
TTTTTAGATAATGTAATCTTGTTAAAATTGATTTCATAAAATTGGTATCGAAAAAAGTATCGTTCAGGAACCAGTATCGAAGTCAAGGTATCGGTATCGGTATCGATATCAAAAAATTTAGAACGATACCCAGCCCTAACAATAAGTAATATTTTAATTAAAGGGGTTAAGGTTAGAGAGTAGTGATTTATAATTAACTCTGTTTAGGAATGAACAGAAGTCACCATCCCATGACTTTAAAGCATTTTGACTCTCTCTTATAGCTGTTAAGCATGCAACATTTTCTTTATAAAGAGCGTTAGGCAACACATAGGCACACAAACATGGCTGCAAACACACACACAAGAAGGTCGAGAGTGTATCTACCTTTAATTATCTGAGGGTGATATGCTTTGACCTGTGGTACCTGCGGTGTTTGACTCTCGCTACACACCTCCTCCAGCCGACACACATACCCACAAGCACATTTTGTTGCTATACTAAAGGTGAGGATACACTGGTATATATTTATTCATATCATCGCTGGGTGTTATCACCATGACTATAAGCATTTGTAAACGCATGACACGTGGTTTTCCAGCTAGATGTTTTCAGTGTTCATTCCAACATGAAGTGACAAGCTATGCCGGCTTGTGCGTGTGCGTGTGCGTGCGCGTGTGTGAGTGAGAGAGAGGATGATGCCCCTGAGCCCCAGACAGGCATCTCAGTGTGCCCTCAAGCTGTGGTGGCATCATACGTCAGTAGCACCCCTGCTGTCTGACAACACACACACAGCACGCTTCAACATGCACTGTCATGCTATGCTGCTAAACATAAGATGTGTGTGTCTCTAGTGTGTCACACACCTTAAACCTGGAGTACAATCCAAACTAAATATAGCAAATAACCTAGTAAATACTTTCTTTTTAGTAGTGTGATAGCGTCTCTTTTCCAGTAAGTAGCATTAGTGTAATACAATTAAATGCTTGTGTGTGTGTGTGTGTGTGTATGTATGTAAATAAGTAACTAATTTATTCAAATAAAAATTTAATAATTATTTATTTTATGTATAATTGTAGTATAGCTACTGTAAATGCTTTTTATTTTAAGTAGCATAAATGAAGAGTTTTTGTTTCATTGTAACAACTGCTTACTGCTTATGTAATTGTGTTTTTCAATAAATTCTATTTTTAATTAAAAACAGAATCTATACATGTACACAAAATATAAATGATTAGTTGTAAAAAGAGCCCTATCTATAGTACATATAAAAACAAGCCAGTATATATTAATTGGTAGTTTTCATTTATTTTTAACAAATTGTAGGCATGCAAATATTTGCGGTGACAATGTTCCTGTCTGAAATTGTCAATTTTAGTCTGATTTAAAATAATTTGATACTCTTCATAATAAAAAAAAAAAAAAAAACTGGCTAAAGGCAGAAATGTAATGTTTAATTTCGTGTCTTTGCCACTGCTGCAGAAAATCACACCAAAAGGGGGATCTGTGTTTAGCGTGTGCATCTGAAAAGAGTTATTTTTGTTCTTGAATAAGAACTACATGTGTTTCAAGCACATGAATTTTGCTTGATTTTGACTTCCATACATTCTCTTAACTTTCTTTTAATTCTGCATATTACTAGTGTAATGATTTTTTTTTTAATTTTGGAGAAACCAAAATGCATTTTTGCTCTTATTTGCCAACTTTTATTCAAATTATATTATATTACTCTGTATTAACTTCTTGTTTACATAGTTTATAGAAGTCATAACTTTAGCCATGCTAATAGAACCGCAGCTGTGTGCTCAGCTTAACTGAATCAAAGATTATTGCAGAGGTCTTTCCTCAACCTTAAAAATGCGGTGTTCCAATACACCCAAAGGCATTGCCATTGCCATGGGAACTGCTTAGGCATTTGAGACAGGTTTCTTAGGACTGGCTCTCCCATTTGTAATGATTTTCACATGTGCACCGCAATCTTGAAGTTGGGTTTGAACACGGACCATACAACTGGTGTGTGTCATCTTCATGCACAGCCGTAAACGACAACGCTGTTTTGGCGCAAGTCATCATAATTCTGACCAAAAGCTACGCTTGACAATGATGTGCTCACACAGTCATCCTGCAGCCACTGAGAAATTCTGAATGTATTTTTGTCTGAGCTACAAATGTTAGCATGCCCTCTTACACTTCCCTCGAGGGTAAATGAGGGGAGGCAACAAAACATGAAAGCAAAGAGAGGTGGGACGAGGAATGGGCGGTCATGAGGACGGCGGGAGAAAGCATTCCACTCCATCAGTGCTGCCGTGAGGGGAATGATAAAAAGGGGGCAAAGAGAGAAACGCTTACCGCTTGATTGCTGCAGAGAGAGCAGATAAGACAAGAAAATGGGGATATTGAGGGTGAAATTCAGAGAGACCTATAAAAATGATCCAAGTTACTGATTGTGCCACTGGACCAGGTGACATGTGATACTTTTTAATTCTTTTATTCAGCAATAGTGCATTAAATTAATGAGAAGACGTTGGGGAATACAGTCATAACATGGAATTTACTGTATAATGCAGAATGGAACATACAGTAATTTGGCAAATTTTGAATTAATTAATCAAAAGTAGGGCTGTACAATGAATCAAATGGCAAGTAGTATCTGTGAGTATGAAAGCGAAAATTTACTATTTAAAAATGAAGTCTGCATGTTCTGAGTGTCTCTGCATGATTGAAGAATGGTTTCATCTATAGACATGCAAGATAGGGTTGTGACGATAGTGTCGTGTATCGACGATAGCAGATGTTTGTCGATAGTTAAGACGATATTAGGCTCATTCTCATATTAATGTATTATTAATAATAATTATTATTATTATTAGGCGGCCCATTATAATTCGGCTATTATTATCAAATTGCCAGGCTTTTTCATTCAACATTGTATTTCACACGCAAGTGAGGAACCTGTAGCCGGTGAAGGAGTGTCCAACCACAAACACAGACACATATCGTCTGCAGATAGAAGGTATTTTGTTGCACTTTAACAAGTAATCTGAATGGCCTATATATGTGCAATATTTTAACCAAGCCCTCACTAACTGAGTTTAATGCCATTGTTAGAACGCATCTCATTCTTGTTTCCGTGGCGGTGCGTCGGGCTCACCATAGGGTGCGCGGTCCGGAGCGCTGTATGACTGATGTATGTTTAATTTAAATTTACTTCAAATATATGAACTTACCTGTTTTAAATAATTTATATTTAACGTGTTCGTTTATGTCCTATATTTAGTGTTAAACTGTTGGTCTTTAAAATAAATCTACTTTTGATTTTCACCGTTGACTGATTTTGCAGACCCAACTTTCGTGCGTCGATGCGGCAAACTTGTTACAGGATGCGTGGTCCTAATAGCGATGTATGACTGTTGTATCCGAATATATATGAACTAGCTGTTTTAAATATTTTTGTATTTAACATGTTAGTTTATCGGTATGTTTGAAAGTATATTATTTAGATTTGTGGTGCTTCCATAGGCTCTCTCACATGCGCGCGGGGTTTAAAACACCAAATAGTTATGAAATAGCCTATGACAAGTACAGAGAGTCTCTCTCTTGCCCCCACCCACCCATGCACGATAATATCGGCGATCTCACGTAGTTCCTAAAGTAACAATACTAGCATATTTTTAAGGACTAGACTTAATTTTCATTTGTTTACATTATAAAAGATCAATTGCATTTTGAATGTTAAAATTATGTAAAAATGGTTAATTTCTGAAAAATAAAACATTTCATAGGGCACTATTATTATAAAAAAAAAAAAAATTAAGTTGGTAAGTTTTAAAGTTTCGGCTGAATAAACATGCTCCTTGAGTATTAAAATGTAATTAAACTTAAAATGGAATCCAGAAAAATGAAAATGGAAGAGATGGAATTAATTTTGCATGCTTTTTGATCACTAAAATTTAGTGTCAAGAAAAAAAAAATGAAGAAAAAAAAAAGAATTCAGAAAAAAAAATTTATTTGGAAAAATATAAAACAGAATTTGAGGAAACAAAAGTGACAGTTAAGAAATTTAAACTGTTACAAAATAAATGATTTCAAATAAATGCTGTTCTTTTGAACTTTCAAAAAATCCTGAAAAATGCATCATGATTTCCACAAAATATTAAGCAGCACAATTGTTTCCAGCATTGACAATAATAAGAAATGTTTCTTAAGAAATATTCAAATCCGATTTTTAGAATGATTTCATGCATTTCAGATTTTAGCATTTTGGAAGGATCATGTGACACTGAAGACTGGAGTAATGATGCTGAAAATACAGCTTCGCCATCACAGCAAAAAAAAAAAAAAGTTTCAAATAGAAAATAAGTTGTAATAATATTCCATTAATATTTCACATGTCTGCATGCCTATTTTTGCTGCCTAAACATTTTGTTTTTATGAGTTAGTCCCATGATTCCAAAGACTTAACTTCATTGCTCAACCCACCTGTAATGCACGCTGCAGTTAAACAGCATTATGCATCCATAGTTTATCAGTCACAGTAGGGGGCGAACCTGAGTTCTCTGGGATTGTCTCCATTAGTAATGTTTCATTTGATCCCTGTGTCTTCGTGTAATGGGAAGATCAATCCTATTGAGAGCAATGAGGTGGGAAAATGGAGTTCGCCGTTTGAGAGTGCAGAGGTTATGTCCCCAGTTTTTACAGAAACTCATTCCATTTTTTTCAGTGTCAGGCTTTTGATGGGCTGCACCACGGTAAACCAGGCATGGCTCTCTGTCACTGTGCAGTGTGCACCCAGCGTTCTGCTGGGAAGGTAATAACCTGTGTCGCTTATGTGACATTTCGGAGAAGTATTTTCCACAGCCTTTACTTTCCTCTAATGATATTTATCCAGGTATTAAAGCAATGGTTCACCCAAAAATGAAAATTCTGTCATCGTTTACTCACTCTCATGTCGTTCCAAACCTGTATTACTTTCATTTTGTGTGGAACACACAGGGTGATATTTTTTTTCTAAAGAATATACTTGTCATTTTTTCATGCAGTTACAGCAAAATGGATCTTGAAAGCATAAAAAAATAACACAAAAGTACTCCTTGTGCACTATATTATTTCATCTTTTGAGTTCATGTGATAGCTTTATGTAAAGAATAGACAAAGTGAAATCGGTATTAACAGGAAATCTGGACCTCTTGAGTTAATTATGGAAGTTTGAAATGGGGAAAGGTTTTCAGATGTAATTATTAGTCAATAAATGAGGTACACAAAAACTTGTATTATGGTGTAAATGTAAAAAGGATTACTTCCAAAAATGAATTTGATTATATAATGTGTTACCCCTAAAATGGTGTAAGATGGTTCACCAAGCGTATGTCAAGGCAAGTCACCTTTTTAAATAACACTTTATACAATACAGATGGTTTCGAAGCAGAGTCACACTAATAAACAAGAAAATAACGGAAACAGTGAAAATGAGACATCATCATCATCATCATACTGTATATAAATGCAGTCAACATAATTTGAGACAAATTCAAATTCTGCTTTATAGTGTCATTATTCAGCCTAAGTCAGTTCAGTGTTGATTCAGTTCATTTCTAAACCTATGTAAAGTTAATCAAATATAAGTTCAATTCGGATAGAAGCAGCTTTATAGAAAACAATAGTGTTGTTATTCAGCTCAATTCAGTTTAATGTTGATTCAGTTCAGTTCAATAACTGTTAATGTAAAATTAATAAATTATGAAACAAACTCGATTCAAGCAGCTCTACACAAAACAATAGTGTCATTATTCAGTTCAGGTTTTGTTCTCATCTGATGGTTTCTACGGTGACGCATTGCTGCCGCACACATATTATTTTTTCCATAAATAAATAAAAAAAAAACACACACACACACAATAAAATGTATCCATCTCCTTCTGCTTGTAGATCGGGATACGTCACACTGGCATTAGGTGGGATGGAAGAGGTGTAGTCTGTCCAGCAGGTTAAAACATGAAGGTAGAGAGGTGCCTTTTAGCCAGTAGTAGACGTTTTTGATGTGTCAATCATTTATGGCAAATCAAATCACACTATAAAACTGTAATTTTCGGGTTGGTTCAGCTGTGCATGCAATGCTGGTGTTATGACTGTTCTACAGAGCAGCTGATGCCCAATTGGTTTGGGTAATTGAAAGGGAAGAACTTTCTTCCCCACCGCTGCCACGTTGAGTGTTGTGATTTTTCATGTTCAATTTTTCTGCGTTTTCTCATTCTCCTTATAATGTCTCTGACTGTATTCAGCAGCTGCTCTTGGGGCCTTTTGTCTCCACTATAAAAAATTGCAAGGCTCAGTTCAACTCATATCTCTCCTGGAATTCACTATTTATAGTTCAGAATGCTTTATTATTCCCAAAAAAAGGTTGTCAAGGATTCCAGGAATTAAGTCTTTAACTGTTCATAATAGTTCTGCAACAAATGCTGACTCCCCGCAAGCTATAACCATGTTTATGCTGAACTCCAGGAAGAGGATTACAGTGTTAAGTGGTATAAATTTCGAAAATGTTAGCACAGTTGATTAAATTCATCATTGTCGTCCCCAAAATAAGCCCTGGCGCTTCCTCTACAACATTCTTTGGGCTATTTGTCATAATAAATAAAGGTTTCTGGCAGTTTAATTAATCTTTAATAATCCAACCCTCGCTAAAGGGAATCTTGGCACTAGTGTCCAGAGAGTTAGCAAAAGCTTGAGGACGAAGTGTGGCTGCTGTCAAACTCCATATTTGTCTTTTTCTTTTGCATCCTCAATGAAAATAAAAATGCATTATGCAGATCTATTTTGGTAGCAGCGCTGCAATTATAACATAGCAACGTTAGTGCTCATGAAAGTGGTGTTCATTAGATGAATATTCTGGGTTCAGTATAACTTACTGTAAACTCTACCACGTACTAACAGAGAAAATCATTTTGAGTGTTTTGTAAAAACAAATAAACTGGGATAAAATATAATTTATTTTGCTGTTATGTTGTAGAAGAAAAACTGCAAGCTAACGTGTAATGTTTATGATTTATATAAGCCATCAGAACTGTGAGATTTGAATATTTAAAACCTACTGTATTCGTCCCATATAGTTACATTGTTAAATACAAAAAGAGGAGTCAAAATGATTGCTGTTAATGTTTACAAAAAAAATATCAAAAATTGCCAGTCAATTTCACAGTTATTTTTAAAAATTCTAAATAAAATATTTCAGTGTATGTGTGTTTGTTAATAAATCTCTTTTAAACTGCTTGATTCATATAGATAATTTCATGATGCCTTTATGACCTTTTTGGATCTTCTAAGTTTTGGTTACTTGGACTATCAATGGAGGGACAGAAACCTCTCAGGTTTCATTAAAATATCTTAATTTGTGTTTTGTTTGGAGGTTCGGAACAACACCAGGGTGAGTAAATGATGACAAATTGTATTCTTTTTGGGTGAACTAACTTTTCATATAAGTGATAGTGATTAAGTGATTTTCTGAGATAAAAATACAACATTTTAAGTAATCGTTTCTTTAAGTTGTATTTAATCGGGTATATTTCTTTAATGCGTTTACGTATTGTTATGGATGGATATTTAAGTTGTTCTCACAAGATGCTAATTTTGTCAGAACATCTTGCAGATGAAATGGTCTTTTTGTTGGTGTAAATGGTTATTGGTCATAGACAATGAGGCTTTACTAATAGAGATAGGAGCTCAACCTTTAGAAGATTGAGCTGTTTTGTCCCTCACGCTGTTCTCTCTCCCTCCCAAGTGTCTCTGTTGTGAAACAATATCATTCTTCATTGTGATGTCCTCAGCTGGAGCTTTAAAAACCGAACATAACTTCATAAGCCAGAAACTTTTTCAGGAATGTAGCTGAGATTCATAACTTACTGAATTATTTTGTCTGAGGTGCACTTGCCTATAGGGATATTTTTAAGTTCAGTCAAGTTTAATGGATAAAGTTATGATTGGGGCTATTTTTCAAACTTAGCAAGCTGCCTACCTATACAGCTTTTTAAGATGACATAGGCACAAAATGAATATTCAAGATGCATGATCTTCAGTAGAGAATAGGGTGTATTGATAAAAATTACATTAAAACGGCCAATTAAATGGGCTGTTATCCAACATTTGTGCGTTAGAGTATTACGTTTTTATTAACATAACATCATACTCAAATTATGTTTTAGTTGTTTGAAAGCTATTTTGTGTTGCTGAGTTCAAAACTGAGTGATGGAACAGAGATGCATTTGTAGAAAACTAAACTAGAAATGCAGTCACATTATGATAAGATTGTGTAAAGCATAAACAATCTCAGATAACATCTAAAAATATAGAATAATTATAGATTAATACGAGATTAGTGAGCTTAATCAGATTATTAGCGTGAAAAGTCAATTAAATGAGGAATAATTGTGTGTCTCTCATTGCAGCTGCAGTCTAGTTGGATAAGACACAAGAGGATGTCGTCTGAGCCACACGCTGTTAAAATTCATCGCATGATGCGAGATATTTACTCAGCGAACTCTTCCGCCCAAATGCCTCTCAGACTTGACAGCTGTGCCGAGTGCACACCTTTTGAGAAGGCTGCTTATGTAATGTGTCAAAACTATAAACTCTGCCTTCACAAACTCCCATCTACCCCTTTACCAGAGATGGGTTTGTTGGAGCTGATGGCTATCCAGATTGCCTCCATCGCGATTTGTTTTGTAGTATAATGAATATGCTTTTTATGTCACAATGGGAGGCTAAAATGGAATTTCCTTGTTTGTCAGAATAAAAGACAAACAAGCTTTGCTGTAACACATGCGTTTTAACTTTTGCCATTTACAGAGACAGCATGTAAGCAACAATCTGCACTTTGCTGATAAAAGCAACAACAGAACCGAATTTGTTTGGTTTTTACACTTAAAATAGCCCACAACTGAGTTAAGAATGTGCAGTAAAATGTATCCGAATTTTGTGTACTAGGAAAAATAATAGTTTGTCAAGGCATCTTTGAATTTTGGCTTGGCAAAGCCTTGTCTTAAAGTTGAAAATGGCTTTAATAATTCTATTGATTGATTTTTTTTTTTTTTAATTGATATGAATTTTAGTGATGTAACAATATCAAAATCTCACGATACGATAATCTCAAAATGAAGTTCACGATATGATATTTATTGCGATATTTAAAAAAAAAAAAAAGACAAATGAAGACTTGGATAAAAAGAGAAGATTTTGTACATTTTAAAGTGAAATTCTTCTATCTATTGCTCTTTGAGAGTTCAAAATTAAGAGCTCCAACCCTTGTTCCTAAGAACTTAAGTCAGAAAAAAGTCAATGAATTGACTTGTACCTGAATTTTAAAGGGTACTCGACACTCTTTTTAATTGTGGTATACTGTCTCAGTCTAAATTACATTCACACTGGTGTTTTAGAAGCCAAACAAATTAGAATATAATCATAATAATAATTTTAATACAGTATTAGTTTTTCTATGAGATTAATAGCCATATATTGTAAAACAATTGCACTGTAAAATAAATGAAAATGAGTATTTTATAGGTATATTATTTTTGCTTTACACTACAGTAGGGAAATTACAATACGTTTTTTCTCATTTCTACACTTGAAAGGGATATTTAGAATTTTGAATGCAGTAACGTTACCCATTTAAACCTCTTGCTGTCAGCAATTCATACCACACTTTTTAGACCGCTTTTATTTTGACGGAAGCACCAGTAGAGCTTTTATGTTGATTGAAAACTCCAGCTTCAGAGAAAACAGGCTTACAGAAACCCATCTCACTACAAATCTAGTGAAATGCTGTAATCAACTGCATATTAAAATATTGGGAATTATGCAAATGTGAAAATAAAACATAACTGGTTTTCAATGCGTTCCCAAACTCGCGCTACACTCACAGCACATTAAATAAATAAGTTCACTGCGTCCACTGTGAACTGAGTCGTTCTGAGTCACGGAAAAGACCGGATCACGAGCTGATCGTCTGAATGAAGTGCACGCTTCACTTTGAACTTTATGAAGACTTGATGAAGGGATTAAGCCATGTTGTGCTTTCAGTCTTAGTTCGTTTGACAGATACTGTGCCAAAAGCATAATGGTCCAAAACACAACTTTAAAGACCTTTTATGTTATAATAAGTTTAAATATATTTGAAAAATCTACACTTTTTGCCCGGAAGACCTTTCGTTTCATACCGTCATGTGACCACGATGATATCAAGACAGTTTTGCTATCGCGATACCACAATATTCACAATATCGTTATATCTCTAATGAATTTATGTTAGACAGACAGATTTGCAAGATTTGTCAGTGCAACATAAGAAAGGGAATATTCGGGCCATAGATTTGACACTGTCATCCTCAAGTTGACAGTGCTTCTGTAATTGATTATGTGAGTTACACCGAAGTCCACAGGTGTGCGGTTTTGACTGATTATATAATTTATCACCAGCTTGTAGTCACATGCTGAGCGTCGGGGAGTTTTGAGCATGCATACGTGGCACACTCACCCAGGCTCTCTCATATACCTTCCGTGTCGTGTATTTAAATTTAAGGCATAAAACATTCATTTAGTAATCTATCTTTTAAGTAATGAAAATTAAACATTTTATTTTTTTGGAAAATAAAGGTCATTTAATATTACAAATAAAACATTGAAGAAATATTGTATGATTATTCCTTAAAAATAAGGTTTTAATAATTTTAGTAGTAGTAGCCTATTACGCCGAGAGTGAGACTTTCTGAACAGGGGCTCATTATTAATATCACGCCAATTAGAAAACATATGCATGCTCACAAAGATCACTAATAAGGGCAGTTTAGTGAGAGAAAGAAAGTGCACTCTCCTTTTCTCTCGCTCTTTATCTGTTTCTTTCTTCTCTCATACATTATCTATAATCTCCCATGCTCTGAGGAACAGAAAAGCATGGGTTTTAATTAATTGTCTTTTGAATGGACTTCTGGTGAGTTGTTTCTATGTATAGATGACATTGTTGTCATAGGTTCTTCTTTTGAACAGCAGTCAGTTTGAGCTTTGTTCTGTATTTGAATTTGTCAGACATGTAGCAGGTTATTGAATATAATGCAAAAGTGTTTCCCCTAGGTTTACAGCTTTGGGGGGGGGGTTCCTTTTTTTCTTCTTTTCTGGACTCCTTTTTAGTGGTTAAATTAAATTGTATTAATCAAAAAGCATGTCTAATTAATTAAAATCATGAAACCTAAACAATTTAACATCAATTTATTAAAAGTTGAACAAAAACGACATGTTTAGGGCCCTATGAAATGTTTTATTTTTTCCAACCTTGTTTTATTGTTACCAAATTCTGTTTTAGCATGTCTAATTATTTGAAAACATAAAAACAAGTTTAATTTATTCTTACAATAGCCTTACGATTTTTTGCTCAGAAATTCCGTGTCGTGTATTTAAATTTAAGGCATAAAACATTCATTTAGTAATCTATCTTTTAAGTAATGAAAATTAAACATTTTATTTTTTGGAAAATAAAGGTCATTTAATATTACAAATAAAACATTGAAGAAATATTGTATGATTATTCCTTAAAAATAAGGTTTTAATAATTTTAGTAGTAGTAGCCTATTACGTGCATTCTACTGAACAATAGTAATATATTTCTGCCGCAATGCCTTCAAGTTAAACCAGACTTTTATTTTGACGGGTTTCCGTGAATAGCTTTACATTTCTGGGTGTATATGATATGAGGATAGTTCTACTCAAATGAAATGGTCAAATTCTTATTAGTGAGACGGCAAAAGCTAAAATCATTTATTAACACAGAGACACACAGAATTCATATTTAAATAGTCGTTTTGCGGCTTAATATTTACAAATACTAGTGGGAGTGTGCTCACTTGTGTGTGCGCGCAGGTGTGTGTGTGTGTGTGTGCGCGCGCATCGGGGCGGAACTCCGCTGTAAGCGATACAGAGAGTGCGACCATAACGTAGAGACCGAAATGACATGCCATCGTGTAAATAAGATAAATAACATAAGGCTATTTAATTTGCTTAATAAAAGAACAAGGTATAGACCTGTTCTATTGGAAAGGTAACTTTAAATGACTTCTGTTGTGATCTGGCACTATAGAGAAAATATAATTACATTTAAATTAACTTGCCCTTCAAGGGAGGTGGGGGGTGCCGTTGGAGGGGCGGGCCGCCCCCCTAATATAATGACAGGGGAAACACTGTGCAAAGTCCAAAAAATACATATAAAAACAATATTGCTTTTATTTTATTTTTGTTACTCCTTAAATACTCACCAGAGGAGTAATAATAAATTACATTTATTTATTGTTATTTTTAGATTAAAAAGATACATTTTAAGTGTTTACTTTTAAATATAATAATAATAATAATGAAATATATAAATAACTGCTGGTTTATACATGATGATATATGCAAAGATCATTTTTATTAGTATTGCATGATGTTTATTTGCATTCAATTTCATAATAAAAATAAAAACTGAACAGGTTCTGGTCTTGTTAGATTATTGATGGTCATTCATTCATTCATTCATTCATTCATTCATTCATTCACTCACTCACAGATACAAAATTAAAATTTAAAGATAATGTTTATTAATAATGTTTGTTTATATATTTATATAATATATAATTTTGATTAATTAAAATGTTTATTTACTTTCATGGACCTTTGGTCTTCACAGCAATTGTTTTTACTGCATTCTCTGTGTTGTATTTTGTAGGATTGTCTCTATAGTTTGCTGGACTTGTACTTTGTAACTTTGTAACCCAATTGTAAATTCTGTACTGTGTGTTGTGAACTATTTTACACCAGTATTGTGTATTTTATGGCCACTATCTATCGCTGCACTGCACAATATGACACATGCTGATGTCTGCATGCACACCAGTAACTACCTCAGTGCAGTGCCTTATCACAGACACTTTCACTGTCTGCAAATATTGCTGGAACATTTATATTTTGTTTCTTCTTTTTTATTATTCAGGAGATAAAAAAAAAAAAAAAACTTTGACTGTGACCGCTAACAGGATTGGTTCAAAATCTGCACACCTCTCCACTGTAAGCCCTCTCACCTTGCCTCACACTTTCTGAGCTTCAAAGCTCTTTGCACTCTTTGGTTGTTGCTCACTGGTTTGAGAATTTATAAGGATGGAGGAACAAAGTGTGCGAGAAAGAGAGAGAGTGGGACGGGGGGAATCGGTATCAATCGTGAAAAATTTGAACACATTTGCAGCAACATCCTTACAAATTAGCACACTCTATAGAAGCGCATCGTTAAATAACAGGAAGTAAAAAATCCCATTCATTTTCTCCATAGAGAAATAGATTTTTTGAGATAGTGTATAAACCTGTCAAGACGAACCTAATGTGAGGTCCAAGGTTGTTAAATTATGATATATGCTTGTGGGGAAGGCACAAGTCAGTGTGCTTCCAGCTTCTTCTTTCAAGGCATCAGGTTTAATTGGTGTATTCCCAGTATACTACTACACTCTCCTTATTTTATATATATAATTTTGATTAATTAAAATGTTTATTTACTTTCATGGATCTTTGGTCTTCACAGCAATTGTTTTTACTGCATTCTCTGTGTTGTATTTTGTAGGATTGTCTCTATAGTTTGCTGGACTTGTACTATTTTGATTAATTAAAATGTTTATTTACTTTCATGGACCTTTGGTCTTCACAGCAATTGTTTTTACTGCATTCTCTGTGTTGTATTTTGTAGGATTGTCTCTATAGTTTGCTGGACTTGTACTTTGTAACTTTGTAACCCAATTGTAAATTCTGTACTGTGTGTTGTGAACTATTTTACACCAGTATTGTGTATTTTATGGCCACTATCTATCGCTGCACTGCACAATATGACACATGCTGATGTCTGCATGCACACCAGTAACTACCTCAGTGCAGTGCCTTATCACAGACACTTTCACTGTCTGCAAATATTGCTGGAACATTTATATTTTGTTTCTTCTTTTTTATTATTCAGGAGATAAAAAAAAAAAAAAACTTTGACTGTGACCGCTAACAGGATTGGTTCAAAATCTGCACACCTCTCCACTGTAAGCCCTCTCACCTTGCCTCACACTTTCTGAGCTTCAAAGCTCTTTGCACTCTTTGGTTGTTGCTCACTGGTTTGAGAATTTATAAGGATGGAGGAACAAAGTGTGTGAGAAAGAGAGAGAGTGGGACAGGGGGAATCGGTATCAATCGTGAAAAATTTGAACACATTTGCAGCAACATCCTTACAAATTAGCACACTCTATAGAAGCGCATCGTTAAATAACAGGAAGTAAAAAATCCCATTAATTTTCTCCATAGAGAAATTGATTTTTTGAGATAGTGTATAAACCTGTCAAGACGAACCTAATGTGAGGTCCAAGGTTGTTAAATTATGATATATGCTTGTGGGGAAGGCACAAGTCAGTGTGCTTCCAGCTTCTTCTTTCAAGGCATCAGGTTTAATTGGTGTATTCCCAGTATACTACTACACTCTCCTGACTAGAGGCTTCACATTCAGATACATTTCTGTGAGCATGGAAATGGGAATTGCCAAAAAGAGCTCTGTAGCATCCATCTATATATATTTTATATTGTTTTATACAAATGCATTTAATTCTAGTTAAGGTGCAGTAAGTAATATTGAGAGCTAGTGGTTAAAATGGGCACTGCAGTCCAAATTCAAAATATTGGAGAGTGTTGTTTCTCCTTCCCCCTCCTTCTCAGACTTGACGCTCTCACGGGTTGCCAGATTGAGGACACAACTGGAACGATCACAATTGACAGTAAGGCAAGAAGCCTTTACGTTGTAAGATGATGAGTTGATTTATCCATGTTTTAATATGCCTCTGGTCATAGAGCTTTTTAGATTGGGTACAATATGTGATCTCTGATGCAGTTCGTTTGCTCACTCCCATGGCTGTAATATGCTGTGTTTTCCATTAACTGGCAACCCAGAGTGTTGAAATTCTATTGGGTAAATTGGCGGTGGGCGAAATCACAAAGACCAAAACAAGGGGGAATCGGTATCAATCGTGAAAAATTTGAACACATTTGCAGCAACATCCTTACAAATTAGCACACTCTATAGAAGCGCATCGTTAAATAACAGGAAGTAAAAAATCCCATTAATTTTCTCCATAGAGAAATTGATTTTTTGAGATAGTGTATAAACCTGTCAAGACGAACCTAATGTGAGGTCCAAGGTTGTTAAATTATGATATATGCTTGTGGGGAAGGCACAAGTCAGTGTGCTTCCAGCTTCTTCTTTCAAGACATCAGGTTTAATTGGTGTATTCCCAGTATACTACTACACTCTCCTGACTAGAGGCTTCACATTCAGATACATTTCTGTGAGCATGGAAATGGGAATTGCCAAAAAGAGCTCTGTAGCATCCATCTATATATATTTTATATTGTTTTATACAAATGCATTTAATTCTAGTTAAGGTGCAGTAAGTAATATTGAGAGCTAGTGGTTAAAATGGGCACTGCAGTCCAAATTCAAAATATTGGAGAGTGTTGTTTCTCCTTCCCCCTCCTTCTCAGACTTGACGCTCTCACGGGTTGCCAGATTGAGGACACAACTGGAACGATCACAATTGACAGTAAGGCAAGAAGCCTTTACGTTGTAAGATGATGAGTTGATTTATTCATGTTTTAATATGCCTCTGGTCATAGAGCTTTTTAGATTGGGTACAATATGTGATCTCTGATGCAGTTCGTTTGCTCACTCCCATGGCTGTAATATGCTGTGTTTTCCATTAACTGGCAACCCAGAGTGTTGAAATTCTATTGGGTAAATTGGCGGTGGGCGAAATCACAAAGACCAAAACAAAAACAGACATTCCGACACAGAACGCACATTTCAAAGCAGAATAACTCGTTTTTCGGAGAAACGAGTATTTAGCAGGTTTGCTAAATATCTGCAAACATATTAGGCCTATGTTTTTTATGTTTTAGTACAGTTAAAAAAAATATATAGCACCTTTAATATAGTCAGTAGTAGGGCTGTGCAATGAATTGCATGCGATTGTCAAGCGCATCTCGTCAGTAAAGCCGGTTCCGTGATTGGTAGTAAATCGCCATCACCTGCTTTCAGATAAGACACAGAGCCGTAGTTCACTGACAAGCTAGGCAATATCGCGTTCATAATCGAATGCGATTCATCTGCGATTATGAGCGCGATATTGCCTAATTGTCAGTGAACTACGGCTCTGTGTAGTAAATGCCGTTCCATCTGAAAGCAGGTGATGGAGATTTACTACTAATCACGGAACCGGCTTTACTGACGAGATGCGCTTGTCAATCACATGCGATTAATTGCACAGCCCTAATCCCAAGCAGTTTCATTTAGGCCTGGGCAATAAAACGGTATCGTTATTTATCGACGGTACACCTTTGATATAGATAGAAATTTTTTTCGATATAGTGCACAATATAGGCATGTGCTATGAGTGATGCAGACAGCACGCACTCGTCAGTAAAGCCGGTTCCGTGATTGGTAGTAAATCGCCATCACCTGCTTTCAGATAAGACACAGAGCCGTAGTTCACTGACAAGCTAGGCAATATCGCGTTCATAATCGAATGCGATTCATCTGCGATTATGAGCGCGATATTGCCTAATTGTCAGTGAACTACGGCTCTGTGTAGTAAATGCCGTTCCATCTGAAAGCAGGTGATGGAGATTTACTACTAATCACGGAACCGGCTTTACTGACGAGATGCGCTTGTCAATCACATGCGATTAATTGCACAGCCCTAGTCAGTAGTTTATATTGTACTGTTTTTTTCGGATTCATTTCAGATTAAATTCATTAAATTGAAATTATACATTTTAAATAATAAAAAAAAGAATATTTGATTGAAATGTAGTTTTTTTTTCTATAAATATCTGCACATTTTATACCCATAATTAATGATTTATAGGCAGTAGATTTATATTATACTTTTATATTGTACTATTGTTTCAAATTAGGTTATGTCATTCAAAAAAGATTCATGAGACAAGTGCATTAATTTACCTTTTTTCATTTTTCAAATAGTTTTTTGCTTGGAATTAAATGTCGTAATCCTGTAATTAACCTCAGAGCTGGTTGCTTTGGTTCATGTTTAATTTAAGAATATTTTTAAATGCCATTATGGAAAAGTAATACAAGTAAAAATACATCCAGAACTGGTGTTCAAAAACACCTAGACTGCACTTTAAAGGCTTAAAACGTCTTAGAAAATCTAGACAAATTGTTCACTGATTGACTAGTCATTTGCTGGATGACTATAACCATGGGTCATCCAGTCACCCTTATGGTCTGACAGGCTGATAGACGCCTCAGTCATGCTTTACAAAAGTCCTTTCATATTTCTGTTAGAAATCCTTTCTTGTAGGTTCTTGAAGGTCTTGGTTATACAGTAAATCTGTCCTCAACTGCTGTCACCACTGCAACAACTCCATCTCTCTCTTTGTCAGCAACAGGCTTGCCACATGACTCCCTATTTAGCTTCAGAGGATCAAACGCTTGGCAGCCTTTTCCTTTGTAACATCCCTCCTTCCTTTGTGCATTCTCTCACCGACAGCTTTCCTTATCCTCATATATTAAAGTAATAAGAGGTTTCCCGTCCTGCCTAAAAAAGTGGTCAAATTGCTGTAATATACAGTGGGTACGGAAAGTATTCAGACCCCCTTAAATTCAGGAGCTAAAAACAGCTCATTTGAGTCACATAATCCGTGACGTCTAATAAATGCATGTGTAACAGGCCTCCTCAGCAGTGCTTTAGAGAATCAATGGGGAATCGGAGCACAGCTGAGAAAACAAATTCTTATTTGAGCCGTCGGTGGCAAACGAGCCAAATCAGGCAAAAGAGCCATCTGCTCCTGAACTGTACAGTACATAGAAGTTTAACCAATTAGATAAATGCGCTGTCTGAGGGTGCAAAAAGGCTGTAAGATGGCCTTTATAAAAAAATTTTTAAAAAAAGTTTACCAGGGTTTCGGCAACATTTTTTTGTTTCAGCACATTTGTTTCAGCACATTTGTTTTAAATCTTATCATTTTGCTATAAGTTTGATTACATCATATAATAATTGCTGTTAATATTATTCATCGTCTGTTTTATTACGTCTTATATTGATTTTTCCGTACTGCTGGTTCGTCTGGTCAGAGGAGAACTGGCCCCCCGACTGAGCCTGGTTTCTCCCAAGGTTTTTTCTCCATTCTGTCACCGATGGAGTTTTGGTTCCTTGCCGCTGTCGCCTCTGGCTTGCTTAGTTGGGGACACTTCATTTCCAGCGTTATCGTTGACATGATTGCAAAGATATTATTTAAACTGAGCTGGATGTTGACATCACTGAATTCAATGATGAACTGTCTTTAACTGAAAAATTTGTGTTTACTATTGTCATTTTGCATTATTGACACTATTTTCCTAATTAATGCTGTTCAGTTGCTTTGTCACAATCTGTATTGTTAAAAGCGCTATATAAATAAAGGTGACTTGACTTGACTTGACTTAAAGAGTTAATAAGGGATCTCTTTTTGAAGGGGCCATTCAGACAGTGTGTGTGTGTGTCATGCCAGTTTTTGTTTTTTTTGCTGTATGTGTATGTGTACATGAGTCAGGCATTTGCATGTCTGTCTTTCACTGTTTGTTTATTTTGTAAATAATTTAGTACTGTCATACGATTAATCACATTTATCAAAATTTATTAAAGTGTGTACTTTGTATATTTATTATATATGTATAAATACACACACATGCATGTATATATTTAAGAAAAATGTTATGTTCATATATTATATATATTTATATATAATATAAGTTATATGTATATAAATATATATGGAAATACATGGAAATATTTTCTAAATATATACTGTATTTGTGTGCATTTATATATAGGCCTACATAATAAATATACACAGTACACACACATTTATTATGTAAACTAAGACTTTAATTTTGAATGCGATTAATCCCGATGAATCATTTGACAAATTGAAAAATTATAATATATTGTATGTAGATGCAAATATATTGGTACTACATTGGTTAGCAAATTATGGATATTCAATTGTATGATGCTCATTAAATATAGTGCTTTTAGCAAATCTAAAAAAAAAAGTCAATTTTTACTTTGCGTTATAAAACTGTGATTCCTAAATTAAATTTTAATGAAATATTATAGACATATAATTGGCCATAACATTATAATAATTATCGTACACTAAAAAAATTGTTGTAGGAACAATAAATTGGTATTTGTGGGGAAATTGGTATTTCACAATTTATTACACAATTAATTGTGAAAAAAAAGGCAGTAACACATGAATTGTTAAATTTTGAAGTAGAATGACTGGAAATAGTATTTTCATGTAATCATTGTTTTATTTACTTTGAAAAATATTTGTATTGAATTTTAATCTTTTATTTTTTTTAGCTTTGCGTGCTCGATTTTCATGCATTGTTGTTAAAAAATGTTTCAGAATGCAATTTATAATGAAATTCAAGTATGCCCTACTTTCTCAATATGCCTACAAGATATGCTGTATTGAATATTAGAAAATGCTAAACCCAAAGTTAACTTGAAGATAACTCTATTGCCCACTACTGAGGTTTATTACCACCAGAGCAAGAACACAAAAAAATTAATTTACAGTACTTTTTCTGTTATTAACAACATTTGTATTTTAATGGAAACTATGCAAATGATGGTACATTTTTATAAGAGTGATCCTCAGCAGTAGTAAATGGAGACTTCCACTCTCATGGTAAAACAAAGAGCAAAAAATGATAAATCCCCAGTGTCTTCCGTTTATGTGTTTGTTTCGTTTTTTTTTTCTTTTCTTTTTTTGTATGTCCTTGCCATGGTTTGTGAGCACTGTGACAGGAGGGAATCTGGGGAGGATTATAAAGCTGCTCTGCCATTTCCGACACGTAGGAAAGGAAATAGAGGAGGACAGATATAAGAAAAGGGAGGAAACTAAAGAAAAAATGTCAACGTTAAAAGGGTTATATATAAAAAACAAAAGCAAGGCGGATGAGGAATGACCAAAGATATTGACAGTTGAAAATGGGAAATAAAGAGAGTGGCACAGTGATAATGTTCTCTAAAACCTCTGGTCTTCCCCCTAACAAATTCTCTGTCTTCCCTTGACAGGATTATTATATTATTACCTCATTTTATTGGTGGAAGAAGTAGGTGGGCGAAGCAAAGGGAGAGGGAGAGCGATACAGAGCATCTGTCTTATAGCCTCAGACGGCTCTGCCTCAGAACTCAGAATCCAAGAAGTTAAGCTGAAAATGATGAAGAGATTCTAGACCTTTGTCCTGTTGAGGCCAGAAAGAGACAGTAGAAGTCCTCTTCTTGAGGTCCATAAATTATTTGGTGTTTAATACAGATTCTATATGAATAAACACCAAAAATACATACAGCGCTGTCCAAAGTCTCAGATCACTTTTGAATTATTTGCATGTTTGTAATTTAAGTCAGTTTTTTTTAATGCTTATGTATTTTTTTTAAAAAGCAGAACAAAAATTAGATACATAAAACGTTTTTTTGCTAAATAGAAAAACATTGAAAACACACCTTCATTAATTAATTATCTTAATTATTTTTAATTTAATTTTTAAGTGTTTTATTTAGTTTTTTATTTTATTCATAATAATAGTAGTAGTAATAATAATACTAATTATTATTATTACTGTTATTAATTTGTAAGATTGTTATTTATTGTATTTATGTAAGTGTTTTATTTCATTTTTGCAAGTATCGTTTTATTTTATTACATTTTTTGTCATGGATATGTAAAAATATGGGACCTGTTCATTTGATCTTGTAGTTTAAATGCAGAGTAGACACTATATTTTACCCAATGCAAATGAAAACTAGGCTGAGATATAACATATAGTGTGTACAATGGGTTGCGCTGTTTGTACCTCTTATTGATTGTTAAATCGATAAAACATTGAAAATACGTCTTTCTGAAAAATTCTTAGGAAAAATATGGGTTGTGAAAATAAGATATGACCTAAAACAGTAGAATGGGTTAAACGCACAGCTTTTCTCTCACACACTCATTTTCATTCACATCAAATTAAATATGCTGTCTTCTCTGAGTAATGTCCATTGAAGACAGTGTTCAATAGAGATGAAGTGGCTTTTATTGAATTCAAATAGAATTAAAAGAAAACAAAGTGGTATTCTCATTATGGAGGAAGTGAGATAAATTAAGTGGTGGAAGTGGCTTGGACAGTGGACCTATAGCAGCGTTAATAAAGGGTAATATTCACCTGGTGAGACTCATCACACCCCTCAGCAGTGTTGCTCCACGGTGCTCTCCTTGACCACATATGCTGTGTCAAAGTCTCTCACTCGTTCTCTCATTCACTATTCCCTGTATAGTCCATGCCACATGGTGCACCATATGGGGAAGAAATGAGTGCAGATGAGTGAGCGAATTTGGATGCTAATGTAAATACACTGAAAAGGTACTAGTTATTTCCATCAAGACATTTACACTAAGTTTCAGACATTACATACATTATCTTACATGGAACTTTAGTAACTTTTTAGTAAGCTTGTAAGCAAGAATCAACAAATAAGTGTACTTTATGATTTTTAATGTATTTTATTTTTAATAATTTTTCTTTAAATTTTTTTTATCTTATATGTACCATTATTTAACAAGAATCAACACGTATGTGAAGTGTACTTCATTAAGCTTATTTTATTTTATTTAAACATTTTTTCCATAGGTTTTTGTTTTTATAATTGTTTTATTTTGTTAAGTATTTAATTTTTGTGAGTATGTGTGTTTTAAGTGTAACATGTACCTTACATTGTAAACAAGAATCAGCACAAGAATATTTTGTTTTGCTTTGCTTTGCTTTGCCTTTAAACTGACCCATCCATCTCAGGTAAAATATGTCCATAATGAAATCTAATTAAGGAACAGCATAGTGTTCTCGTCCTTCCTCAAAGCAGCAGTATCTATAGCATTCTAGGCTGAAGCAGTGCTATGTTCATGCGTAAAAACGGCATTCATCTCCCAGTTACGTTAAGTCATCAAGCCATTAAAACGCTGCTGATATCTGCTTCTCATGTCAAAACATTTATAATTCCTGTTTTATCCCTGTCAAAAAAAATTAGAATGATGTGATATTTCAGTTTTTCGTGGTTGGTAATCCTGCTTAATTCAAGACTTCTAATGGGGACACCTGCCTTTCCGCCCAAAGGTTATGACACAGAACGGGTCACGCTGTGTTTGTGAGGAGATTATGGTGCTTTATGAGGACTGGCAGCATGGCACAGGGGTGAAGACAGGAGATTATGGGTGAGGGCTTTAGTGGTTTGTGGCATCTGTCTGCACACGTTCACACTTTCTTCTTAAAGGCGTCATATTATACATTTTTTATCATTTATTTATTTTCATGTTCATAGACCCTGTTTTGTTCTGTTGTTCCTTTAATTAATTCTTATCATGAGCGATCTAATTTTCCTTGAACTTCTAAGATGAAAGAGCTTGATGAACCATGAAAACATATTGTAACTTTCAATACTTTCTCCCTAGTCCAAAAAAGTCTGCTCTTAACAGTTTGTGTGGCACATTTCGGTGTGGACTGTCTTGTGATCTTGTATTGTAATGCAAGCTGTTACCTACACAATTATTTCACACAACAGCAAACCCATAAGCTGGTGTGAGAGCACTGGAACGCAGTGCTAGTGCTGCTTCTCATTTCTTATGCAAAAGCAGGTATTTCTTAAAGCCACAGCGACAAATTCTTTCAAACAGAGAGGTGGTGGCAAATGCCCATGAAAAACTAAAATATGACTATGTAAGCACTTTCTTTAAATATGAAATAAGTAACATTGTTTGGCTGGACCTTTTGCAGTCAGGTGCAATTGTTTATCTGTTATAGTGATGGAAAGACTTAATTCTAAAAATCATTCTTTCAAGCAGTTGTTAATGAACTTATGCATCTAATTTTATTTTATTTATGTTTGTATTCTGTTTTAATTTTCCTAAGAGTTTTTTTAGGCCAAAATTTTCATATCGGTGCATCCCTAGTTTTTTTGTATTGTATTACCTTATTTTGTAAACAAGAATCAACACATATGAACAAGTGTGCATCAATTTGTGTACATTAATTTTAATTTTGTATTTAATTAAATTTTTGTAAGTTTTGTATTTGTTTTATTTTTGTAATTATTTGTAAGCGTTTTATTTTATTTTTGTATTTTATTTTGGTAAATGTTATATTTTTGTAAGTGATGCAAAAAAATAGGTTCATTAAAAAAAGATCAGACTCAAAAGAACAATCTGTTCACTAATCTGACAATACTTACAAAAACTGAACATTATTGTCAAAGATTAATAAACTAATCTGCATTGAAATGTGTCATATGAATGGTAAATCCAGACTGAAATGATCAGGGACATTAAGAATAAATCACAAATCTTAAAATTAAACTTACAAATGAAAATGAACTTCTTTTTTAATGTTGAGATCATTCGGAAGGATATGTTTTGTGAATGTGGATTTTTGACATAATCATTTATTTTATAATGAGTTGGTTTTTACATTTAAAGCATGTTTTAATAAACGTTTTTTTCTTTTCCTTTTTTTTAACCAAAGATCAAAGAAAATGTGATCTCATATGACCCCTTTAATAGCATTTGTTCTCCTCCCTCGAGTTGTGCGGTTGGACTCACACTCTCTCTCTCTCTCTCTCTCTCTCTCTGTTTCCCTTCATTTTCTCATCCACCCTCAGTCTATATCAGCAAACATCCTCTGTCTTCTTCTGCAGAGCAACTTTCCCTAACTCTCTGTGAACTTTCCCAGAGTTGCTTCTTTGGAGTTTGGCAGAAAGAGGGAAAGTGAGGCTTTTAAAAGTTCTGTGTGGAGGGTTTTCATTAGGTTTCACTTTTCACAGTTGCTTTCGACACTGTGTCAGCTTGTTTGTGAAGTCTTTTCTGAGTTAGCAAAGCTTATAAGAGACTTACGCCATGTTGTTTTGTGCAGCTGGCTCTCACACCGGGTGTGCACGTGTGTATGTGCAGAGTAAGATGTCACTCTAGTCCTAGAAAATGAAAAGCAATTGGGCACTAATAGAAGGTATATTCGTACAGTGAATGTACCCGTAGGAAAGCAGGATCACGTATGACATGTCTTTATTTTTCTTTCCTAGCCAGAGAGTAAATGGAACTTTTGCTTCTATTTTAATTCCATAATTTGACATGTTTCATAAGTTTTGTTTTATGCTTCTTAGATTTTTCTTTTGTGTCTCCTAAGGTTTCACAAGAGATCTTAACATTGTTTTTTAATAACTTTTTGATCAAATGAACAGAGCTATACCATTCATATTCATTGTATAGCTCTATACTTTTACTATGTCACCAAATGTCTAATTTTTAGACTCAATCATGTGATTTTTTTTTCTCTCAGAAGTTTTATGCTTTAAAGGGGTCCTATTATGCTCTTTTACAAAGTCTTGATTTTGTTTTGGGGTGTACTAGAACATGCTCTCATGCTTGGTGGTTCGAAAAACGCATTATTTTTCACATAATTTACATTATTAAAATACCTTTCTCCCCATCCTGGCACAAACGGCTCGATTAGTTCCGGCTTTGATGAAGGTCCGCCTTCCAAAAAACAAAATGTGTTGTGATTGGTTAGCTGTCCCAGTGCATTGTGATTGGCGAACAGCTTAGACGGTGTTTCAGTACTGCCACGCCCCCTTGCTCCGTCTTTCAACAAAAGCGTTTGGCGAATCCGGCACTATTCACTCGTGTTGTGGAAGCTGTCCTCAGTAAAATGCGCAGCACACAATAGCAAATTGGGATTATAATGCTCAGGAACAGAGTTAAAAAATAAATTGCAACCACTGTTTCCTGACATCATCCGCTTTCGGAAGCCCAAACAAAGACGTTTGGGCAGGGAGGTGAAAAAAAACAGCGTTTCAGGCGGTCGCACACCGGACGTTAAGCGCAGCGTCGCGCCACGTCTTTTAAATTCAAATACATTATTTTCTATGAGTGTAGGCACACCGGCGGCGCCGTTCGGCGTCTGTCCGCGGCACCCAGCTACGTCATGTTGTATTTGTAAGAATTGTTCTAGACCAGTGGTTCTCAATTCCAGTCCTTGCGTACCCCCGCTCTGCATGTTTTGCACGTCTCTCTTTGTTAACACACCTGATTCAGATCATCAGCTCGTTAAAAGTGAGCTCCGTGCATGAACTGTTCCGATTGACATGGTCCCTACACAGTGTCCATTGCTCCCTACTCCCTGAGCAGGGGAAATCCATTGAAGTTTACTTCACTTCGGAATATTCATTTACAGATTTGCGCCGCTACCTGCAGCATCTTCACACACATACGAAACTTACTAGAGAAGCGTGAAGTGGGACATAATATACCTCTGTAAATAAATACAATTTAAATTCACGTCTCGCACACTTAAATGCCCTTTTGTATATAACATATACGCTTCCTTCAAACTGGAATCATGGAGGAACATCCGGTAATGTCCACTTATGAGTGTAGGCACACCGGCGGCGCCGTTCGGCGTCTGTCCGCGGCACCCAGCTACGTCATGTTGTATTTGTAAGAATTGTTCTAGACCAGTGGTTCTCAATTCCAGTCCTTGCGTAAACCCGCTCTGCATGTTTTGCATGTCTCTCTTTGTTAACACACCTGATTCAGATCATCAGCTCGTTAAAAGTGAGCTCCGTGCATGAACTGTTCCGATTGACATGGTCCCTACACAGTGTCCATTGCTCCCTACTCCCTGAGCAGGGGAAATCCATTGAAATTTACTTCACTTTGGAATATTCATTTACAGATTACAGATTTGCTCTGCTGCGCCGCTGCCTGCAGCGTCTTCACACACAAAAACGAAACTTACTAGAGAAGCGTGAAGTGGGACATAATATACCTCTGTAAATAAATACAATTTAAATTCACGTCTCGCACACTTAAATGCCCTTTTGTATATAACATATACGCTTCCTTCAAACTGGAATCATGGAGGAATATCCAGTAATGTCTACTTCGCAGGGCACTTACAGTCAAATATACCAAACTTATGAAGCAATAAGAGAAACATACAAAATGTGAAGAGAGGGGGTACGCGAGGACTGGAATTGAGAACCGCTGTTCTAGACATGCCAAAAATTTGACGCTACAGCACAGCAGCTCTTCTTCTTGGTTTTCTCTGATGCAGTGCACTAACTCTGCAGCAGCACTTCTTCTTCGTCGTCTCGTCTGATGCACTCACTCAACCAAGCGTTCTAACCCCAACCTCGCCCCTCCCCACCCCCCAACCATTCGAATTTCTGTAGGCGGGAATTATTTGTAATGATATTACAAATCTAATGAGCCACTTTGTGATATCACAAAGCCCGGAAAACAAAGGCTGTAGTCCAAACGAGCCGTTCGTTGTAGTTTTTGAAAAGCGATTTTTAAAAAACGAAATATCTCCCTTTGGAGTGGACTTTGAGATTTGTACATTTCTAGATCTTTTTAATGCCCAAACATACACACTACACACTGACTAAAATAAAAAAATGTAAAAAGCATAATAGGACCCCTTTAAATGGGCTAAGAGCCCGTTAAGTCTCATTATCTTATGAAAGAGCAACCTCCGAGCAGTAACGTATCCCGTACCTACTTCTGTTTCCATAAACTGATAGGTTTTCTAAATTTCCGTTTGCCTTTCTCTCTCTCTCTCTCTCTCTCTCTCTCTCTCTCTCTCTCTCTCTCTCTCTCTCTGCAGGTAAAGTGCTGAATGCTGATTTGAGGCATTATCTTAGTCTGCAGTTCCAAAAAGGATCAATCGACCACAAACTGCAGCAAGTGATTCGAGACAACCTGTACCTGCGCACCATTCCATGTAAGACACACAGAGACACACACACACACACACACAGACAGACTGACACACAGACACACAGTCAGTCAGTTCATTTCTATTTTATATTCATATTTATTTGTTAAATGAAATGTATTTATTAAAATGTACTTACATGTTTTATTTGCAATATTGTTTTAAACAAGCTTCTTCATACATATGAAAAAACTGATACTGAAGAAGTGCCAGTAATGGTAATAAAATGTGTAAAATGAACAAATATGTATATTAAAAAAAAATACAATAAAATTATTTGATCATTTCTCACACTGGTGTGTCTATTCATTTAGTTATGAAGAAAGAGCCTGTCAAATACATTATAGAAAATATAATTAAATACATATGCATATCAAATATATTAAATGAATAGATTTCTTTTTATTGTACTTTATTTTACTTTTGATTTTATTTTGTTATTTTATTTTGTCATTTTACTAAAAATTTTTATTTTATTAATTTAACTTTAAATTTTTTTTTAATTTTACTTTTTTACTATTTTATTTTAGATTTAGATAGGAATAGTTCACACAAAAATGAAAATTCTGTCATTAATTACTCACCCTCATGTCGTTCTAAACCCGTTCATCTTTGGAACACAAATTAAGATATTTTTGATGAATTCTGAGAGCTTAGACCCTGCATAGACAGCAATGTAAGTACCACGATCAAGGTCCAGAAACGTGTCAGCTGCGGCACCAGGGTGACGCGGAGGAGACGAATTGTTGAATAATGACGTTATTTTAGTTTTCTTTGCATACAAAAAGTATTCTCGTAGCTTCGTAAAATTACGGTTGAACCACTGATGTCACATGGGATTACTTTGCCAATCCCCTTGTTACGTTTCTGGACCTTGATCGTGGTAATTACATTTAAGCATATATATATATGTCCTCTCTGTCTTTTTCTGGCAGTCTGGTTATCTCATCTTACCTCTCATTCTTTTTCCATTTGGTGTTTAGAGTGAATCCTTTGGCCATTTCTCACACTGTTAGTGTGTTAGTCTGTTAGTGTAGTTGAGGAGACAGAGCCTCTCCTCAGGCGAAATCTCTCGTGTTGGTCTGGCCCTCTGCAGCGCACCGCCAGCTCTCCTCTGTGATGCGCCGCATGAGATGCTGTTTCTCTTGAGAGTTGTGGAGTAGCTTTCTGAGAGCATGTTTCTTCTCCAAGCAGTAGCACACTACTCATTAGTTTCTCATTCAGCAAGTTCGTTATTCCCTATTTAGTCTAATTTGATAAGTGACTTTGACAAATATGTCATGAAACGGGGGCAAATTTACTACGACACTTTAGTATGTGGCATTTCACCGCAAAAAAAAAATCGACGTCTTTCTTGCATGCTACCTGCAGCATAATCTGTTTTCCTGTTTCATAAAATCAATTCAGTCTGTTTTTTAGGAAAAACATACCTTCCTAAGCAATTGTAACTTGTTATAGAATGCACCAAACCTGAAAAATTTATTTGTTATTGATATACAAATTCATTTTAATGCAAGTTGTGACAAAACCAAAATGAACCTGAAACAAGCCTGAATACATTTTGATAAATCAAAGAAACATTTGATAATTGATTAAGATGTACCACGATCAAGGTCCAGAAACGTGTCACCAGGGTGACGCGGAGGAGACGAATTGTTGAATAATGACGTTATTTTTGTTTTCTTTGCATACAAAAAGTATTCTCGTAGCTTCGTAAAATTACGGTTGAACCACTGATGTCACATGGGATTACTTTACCAATCTCCTTGTTACGTTTCTGGACCTTGATCGTGGTAATTACATTTAAGCATATATATATATATGTCCTCTCTGTCTTTTTCTGGCAGTCTGGTTATCTCATCTTACCTCTCATTCTTTTTCCATTTGGTGTTTAGAGTGAATCCTTTGGCCATTTCTCACACTGGTGTGTCTGTTAGTGTAGTTGAGGAGACAGAGCCTCTCCTCAGGCGAAATCTCTCGTGTTGGTCTGGCCCTCTGCAGCGCACCGCCAGCTCTCCTCTGTGATGCGCCGCATGAGATGCTGTTTCTCTTGAGAGTTGTGGAGTAGCTTTCTGAGAGCATGTTTCTTCTCCAAGCAGTAGCACACTACTCATTAGTTTCTCATTCAGCAAGTTTGTTATTCCCTATTTAGTCTAATTTGATAAGTGACTTTGACAAATATGTCATGAAACGGGGGCAAATTTACTACGACACTTTAGTATGTGGCATTTCACCACAAAAAAAAAAAAATTCTTTCTTGCATGCTACCTGCAGCATAATCTGTTTTCCTGTTTCATAAAATCATTTCAGTCTGTTTTTTAGGAAAAACATACCTTCCTAAGCAATTGTAACTTGTTATAGAATGCACCAAACCTGAAAAATGTATTTGTTATTGATATACAAATTAATTTTAATGCAAGTTGTGACAAAACCAAAATGAACCTGAAACAAGCCTGAATACATTTTGATAAATCAAAGAAACATTTGATAATTGATTAAGATATACACTACCTAAAATACAACAAAAACACTGTGAAATATTATTACAATGTAACTTTTCTTTATTTGAATAAAGTAATTTATTCCTGTGATGGAGTTTTTAGCATCATTACACCAGTCTTCAGTGTCATGTGGTTCTTCAGAAGTCATTCTAATATCATATTATTCACAAAAATATGAAGCAGCACAACTGTTTTCAACATTGATAATAATAAGAAATGTTTCTTGAGCAGCAAATAAGAATTAAAAATAAGCAGCTAAAGTTTATTTTTAACAATCCATGATCATCACGCTCATCACCAATTGTTTTGTGAAGCTGTCAAAATCAAATACTATTGCAAAGAGGCTGTTATTGAAGGCAGCCTGGGGCGGTGCAAACCATATTAGACTTGACAGCAAACAAGCAGCTCTCGAGTAAAAGCGCAGCAAAGCGCCGTTACTGGTGTCACGTGTGCAGAGGGCGTTTACGTAGACTTCTTAAAGGAACAGCAACAAAAAAAACACCTGTCATTTGTAAAGGTGAAAGACAAGGTTATAAAGAAAGCTTGATTGATATTATAAAGTGGACTTGAGAGAAAGTGACCCATTTAAACAGCTTGAAATACAGCCAGCGGAAGCTGTTTAGCTGTGCATTTTATCGCTGGCAATAAATGTTAGACATCAGCTTTTATTTCCCAGCTGTCGAACAGTCTAAAAATAAACTTTCTGATTAACACATTTTTGTTTTATTTCTGAAATTGTTGAAGTTTAAAAGAAGAATTAATTATGAATAATTCCCCCCAAAGAATGAAGAATTGCTCTTTGATGTTTATGGAAAATTACATTTAATAAAATTAAAATGACAAAGAATTTCCACTGGATGCCAATTTAAGCATATTATCTTCTTCTCTTGTCCTTAGGTCACTCTGTTCTTGGTCTAGTTACTCCCCTCTCTTTTTCTCTCTTTACCTTAGTCAGTAAGTTATGAGAAGAGCCTGAAACGGCAGGGTATAGGAAAAAGAGTTGGAGGAAGAGAGAGCCTCCAGTGTTTGCAGTCACAAAGCTGCTTTATGGAGCTATGAACAAAAGCTCTTAAAAGTTCCTCTGACGGAGAGGAATAAAGAGCAGCCTAAGGTGCCACTCATATCCCTTCTCCACCAGAATGCAGCCGGAGCAGGTGCTCGCCCGGGGGATCTGCGGACTTCTTTTAGAATGGGCCTGTGATTAAACTGACTTCAGAGGCCGACTAAGATGTAACTGGCTGTTATTACATAACCTGCTAGCATCACAGTCTTTGTTTACAAGACTTTGGGCGCACCAGAGTTTACGCTGCATCAGACAGCTGTGAATGCATTAGTTTCTATTGAGACGGTTTGTCGCAAAGACATAATGCGTTTGCGGAAGAGGTGTTGCATTTTGCAAAAAAAAGTCTGGGATAGTTTAACTATGAGAGAATATTTAAATGGGTCATATGATGCGATTTAAATTTTTCCTTTCTCTTTGGAGTTTTACAAGCTCTTGGTGCATAAAGAAGATCCGTAAAGTTGCAAAGACTAAAGTCTCAAATCCAAAGAGATATTCTTTATAAAAGTTAAGAGTTAACCACGCCTACCTAAAACGGCTCGTTCTAACACGCCCCCACATGTCTACCTCACTATGTGGGAAGATTTGCATAACGCCGCCCAAATGTTCACGCAAAGAAAGAAGGCGTAACTTTTATTCTCGCTGTAGTATTGTTGTTGCCGCTGCCGCCATGTCGTGAAGACGCTGTGTGCTTCATTGTGAAAGCGAAACTACTTTGTTTGGTCTTCCAAAAGAGGACGATATCTGCTTCGTCATGCCTAGAGCTGATCTGTGCTGGTCGCTGAGGCAATACATCAACTTAGTGCTGTGGATCGCCGGATCAGCTTTCACCGTGGACGAAGTGGAGTCCAGCCCGGGATCGTCACATGTGGTTGCCGCTCCTTCGTCGAATCCGCCGGCCGCGCCGTTCTCAAGCCCGCCGCCTCTGCTCACTCTAGCCCGGCCTCAGCTTACGCTACCCCGGCCTCAGCTCACGCTAGGCCGCCGTGTGTTTCGTAAAAATTCAGTTTCTTATGCTCACCAAGGCTGCATTTATTTGATTAAAAGTATGGTAAAACAGTAATATTGTGAAAAAATGATTACAATAAAAAAAAAAAATTTTTTATATTGCAATATATTTAAAAATAATTTATTCCTGTTATAGCAAAACTTAATTTTCAGAAATCATATTGATATGGCGATTTATGGCTTAAGAAATTTTCTTTTTTTGCATTAAAAAAATTCAAAAGAACAGCATTTATTTGAGATCTTTAATGAATGTCTTTTCTGTCAGTTTTGATCAGTTTTATGAGTCTTTGCTGAATAAAAGCATTAATTTCCTTTAAAAAACAAACTATGTAAAAATATTGTATTATTTTATTAAAATAGAATTCATAATAGTCTTTCAGATGGACATGGAAAATAATGTGGCTGGAAACGCAGGAGCATCTCTTCTTTCATTCTCCTCCATTCTTTATCCTTATTTTATGGATCTGGAACAAGTTAACCCCTTTTAACCTTGCCAGTGGATATTCACATATCTGTAACCAGTGCCATTGCCCTCTTCTTGTGGCATTTAAACAGTTGCTCTCTCAGGAAAATATAAAGGAGCCCGTTTTTAATATTATTTGCTCTTAAGTTAGAGTCAAGTCTCCGCAGTCACTTGACATGGCATTTTTAGTTTGCTGGTTCTAATGTAAATGTCCTTCAAATGACAGAAGAGCCTAATGGCATTTCCTAGCACTCACACGAACAGAGCCGAGAAATGTCATCTTTTATTTTTGGCCTTTTATTCGCAAGAAATACCACCCTCGGATGTCTCTTATGAGGATTTTGCTGCTAAACAACCCACCTCTGAAATTAGGTCCAAACATGTACGGTTTATATTTGATATTTTTTGAGCAAACACACTCACGCAGGCTTAAACACACAGAATTAACATTTTTATCTTGGTTTAGAGGTGAAGAAGCAGACATCCATTAATAGTTCACCCAAAAATGGAAATTCTGTCATCATGTTTAAATCCATATGACTGTTTTTCTTCTGCTGAACACCAACAAAGATATTTTTTAGAATGCATTTAGAAGATTCCTTTGTCCAAAGTGACTAACTTGGCATTCACATTTAATCAGTACATTTTTATTGGTTTTATACTTGTCATTTGTAAAGGTCAAAGATTAGGATGTAAAAAAAGAAAGTTTGACTGATATTACAAGTAGACTTGAGAGAAAGTGACCCATTTAAACAGCTTGAAATACAGCCAGCGGAGGCTGTTTAGCTGTGCATTTTATCGCTGGCAATAAACGTAGACATCAGCTTTTATTTTCCAGCTGTCGAACAGTCTAAAAATAAACTTTTAGATTAACACATTTGGTTTCATTTCTGAATTATTTGAAGTTTAAAAGAATTCTGAATAAATTCCTCTGTAATAATGAAGAATTACTCTTTGATGTTCATGAAAAATTATACCCTTTTATACCCTTTTTGGAGCTTTAGTCAGTCCCAGATCACGATATTCTTTTAGAACAGCTTGAACATTCTGCAAAATATCTGCTTTTGTGTTCAGCTGAAGAAAGTAAGTCATACAAGTTTGGTACAACATTAGGATGAGTGAATGTTGACAGGGCTGTGCAACCAAAGGGTGAAAATATGGTATATTTTAAAGACTACTTCACTGCAGACAGAGTTTTCAAAAATGCAGAATGCTTTGGAGACTGAATCTAATTTTATGCAGTCTGTGCACACTTTCCACCTCTGTGTCACCAACTCCCTTGTGAATGGAGCAATCTGTGACTACACTATGCTTGAATAACACTAAATAACACAAGATTTCCTCTGATATGATGTAATATGTCCTTGTTCTACACCATTTGACTAATAAGTACATCTCTCCGTGTGGTGTTTCCAGACCATTTTCACAGGAATTATGTTAAAGCATGTGCTTTTTCATCTTTTAAAGCCTTGCGAATAGCCAAAACCACCCCCCTTATTTTGGCTATATTTCCATATAATCCATCCAGATTCTCAGTTCCAGATTCAGAATCCAAGTTTCCAAATCTCATCTATGGGAGTTCTATTTACAGTTTCAAGTGGAGTGCACTTGTTTTAAAAGGAAATGCTGGGAATCCAATTTTAATTTTGCTCAATCTGAGGCTGCGTTTAGACAGACACAAAGTTTGCAGTGAAGGGGATTGTGGGTGTAGGATATTCTCACTGTCTCTAATTGTGTTTGTTTTACTGGAAGGTACCACCCGGCTGCCCAGAGATGGGGAGGTTCCAGGAGTAGACTATAATTTCATCAGTGTGGGGGATTTTCGCATCCTGGAAGAGAGTGGATTACTGTTGGAGAGCGGAACATATGATGGTATGAAACACTGATATTCTTTATACAAACAGACATGAATGATCTCTCAAATCATGTGACTTGTTGAGAAGAGGTGTGCTGTTTCTTTTTATGGTTTTCACCTGGCAGGTGAAATTCACATCGAATGCAATGAAGCTTTTTTCGTTTAGAGACCATGAAATCTAAGTTTAACTCTACTCTTATGCTGCCTGTCAAACACTGCCATTTCTGGAAATGCACCTCTAGTGTAAAGATCCGATAGTCATGTTGTTTACTTGACTGACGTGAACTCTGTCACCAGCACCTCGAGGCATTTATCTTGTCCAAAAAGAATTCCATGACAGTGCAGCCTAAAAAATGAACTATGGATTTAGCCTCCAAATCTTACAGGCAGTTACAGAGTCAGTTAGCACAGGTTTATACCATACAAACATGCTTTGCAGGGCTTGAGGTAAACTGCTGAAAAAGGACACATAGGGAAGACAAAAATGGCAGTCTTTCTGCAAATAGAGTACAAAATATTTTTTTCCCTCAACAAACGTTCTATGAAAGGAGTTAAAAAGCAATACCTAGCTCCTTTTCATGCTAAGCTAATTAGAAAATAGTTTATCTTGTGCGTCTGTGTGTCTCTCAGAAAAAGGTACAAAAGCTGTACTGTTTACTGTAGGTACTTATATGTACACTTGAGGTTCAAATATGTACCTTTAAGGTTCTAAAATGCATCTTTTTGGGGTAAATAAGGTACAAAGATACAAAAATATTTTTTTTTACTGACCATTTGTTCATTTCTTATAATATGTAAATTGGTCACGATGTGTAAATATGTGTAAACATGACATGTAAACAAATTATGTACAAAATGTGTGTACGCACACATGTGCGCATGCACTGACTTTTAAAGTTTAAAAAAATATTATTTTATTTAGCAAGGAGGCATTAAATTGATCAAAAGTGACAGTAAAGACATTTAGGGGTAAATAAGGTACAAAGGTGTGTAGTTATTTTTTTACTGTCCATTTGTTCATTTTTTATAATATGTAAATTGGTCACGATGTGTAAATATGTGTAAACATGACATGTAAACAAATTATGTACAAAATGTGTGTACGCACACGTGCGCATGCACTGACTTTTAAAGTTTAAAAAAATATTATTTTATTTAGCAAGGAGGCATTAAATTGATCAAAAGTGACAGTAAAGACATTTAGAATGATTTCTATTTCAAATAAATGCTGTTCTTTTGAACTTTCTATTCATCAACGCATCCTGGAAAAAAATGTATCACTCTTTCCACTTAAATATTAAGCAGCCCAACTGTTTTCAGCATTGCTAATAATAATAATAAATGTTTCATGAGCAGCAAATCAGCATGATTTCTGAAGGATCATCTGACACTGAAGACGGGAGTAATGATGCTGGAAATTCAGCTTTGTATCACAGGAATAAATTATATTTTAGAATACATTTAAATAGAATGCAGTTATTTTAAATTGTAATAATATTTCACAATATTACTCTTTTTACTGTGTTTTTGATCAAATAAATGCAGCCTTGGTGAGCACAAGAGACTCTTTCGAATGCTATATATCATTTATTTTCAGAGCACTTTCTTTTTTTCTTCATTAATGAAGCACAAAAAAGCTTTGTGTGTTTATCCTCCCCTCTGCAGTCTGGTGGGTTTGGATGTCTCTGTCCTGAGAGACAGATAGCGTGCCAGGCGAGTGCATTCACTGTGGCCCCATGTCGACAGTGGGACCAGACTCATGCCAGGCAAAGCCTGCTGGGACAGGGAGCCATGCCAGTAGGAAATGCCCATATGTGCTCTGCTCTCAAAGAGGGAGACTTTCTGATCCTAGGACACACACGCATGCATGCTAACACACAGACGTACACTAATCCCGGCAGACTGTTCCTTAAAGGAATAGTTCACCATCAGGAAGTCACAATCCGGTTTTACAAA
This sequence comes from Sinocyclocheilus grahami, assembly GCF_001515645.1. Taxonomy (NCBI): domain Eukaryota; kingdom Metazoa; phylum Chordata; class Actinopteri; order Cypriniformes; family Cyprinidae; genus Sinocyclocheilus; species Sinocyclocheilus grahami. The sequence goes on from NW_015505547.1 coordinate 521,539, forward strand.
ATATTTACTGCAATGACATTTTATCCTTGAGACAGCATTATATAGATTTACAACATTTACTGTCTCTCTGTGGTCATGCTTGAGCAATAGCAAACAGATGCTAGGCATTTCTGATTCCCTCATTCCAGTAGTGTGGATAAATTTACAACCCTCAAGGCAGCTTTTAATGTAATCCTGTCTAAGCAAGCTTGGTTGAATTAAGAGTTGATCCTGATCAATAAAGATTTAGCGCTCGTTGAAAGCACACAGACATAAAGAATCTCAATGGGGGCGATCTGTAAACATGAATAGACTGTGGCACAATACACTGTACTTACTGCCTGTTGAGTCACATATCAACATCATTTTTAGTCCAATGAATGGATAGATGTCCTGTGCTCACTTGGAATAATTCTCACTGAATGACAGGTTAAAGAAAGATGATCTTTGATTCTGTAAATACATAAAGTATTTATATGTTGGATAATGAAAATTCTATTTTTAGAGCTGTTATACATGGGGGGGGGGAATCTAGACATTTAAAATAATAATAATAATATTATATATATATATGTATATAGAGATTAATTCTGAGTCCAGATATAAGTATATTTGTACTTATGAAAATATGCAAAGAAAATGCAAACAAATATTGGGGGGAAAAAAGTATTTTTTTTTTCTTTGGATTTCCCTAGCAAAAAAGTAATGTATTTAAAATACATTTATTTCATACTAAGTATGGTTCAAATCTATTAACATATTTACTGACATGTCGCTCAAGACTTACTGATATAAAAATTATAATTCAACTTTATTTGGAGTGCCACTTGTGCACAATGCACATTTCTTAATATTATGCCTATAATGTTTTTTTGATGTCACTAGTTGTTGAGGATTGTATGATCTTTGAATAATATCAGTCTTTAAATGCAAAATATTTAAAGTGTACCTGAAGTATACTTGCAGTAGGTCCACCTTAGCACAATCAAATATACTTGAGTATATCTTTAGTTGGACTTCAGCACTACTTCCACACAATTAAAGTGCAATAAATACAAAATTCGTTGTTCCAATTTAGCAGATTTAACTATACCAGTTTAGTATACTAAACGTACAATTGCAACGTGTTTTTACAGTATTAAGTACATAAATATGTAAATATATTTGTAGTATACTTGGTATGAAATAAAGGGACAACGTTTCCCTCGTGGTGGGATTATACGGCTCTCTGCAGATTACTGGCGACAGATGACGCTGTACATCTGCTCTGATTCTGAGTGTAGAGCATACCTTCTAATTCATGGTTAGCTGAGTGCGTATGTTGTGATTAATCAGGGTTAAAGCGTCATGCAACGGCTCTAATTAGCCAAGCACTTACCTAGCATTTATTACAAACCATGTTGTATATAATAAAGTGTGTGTTTATCTGTGATTGAAGAAGTCTTCATCTCATTGCTGGTGAAGAGAAGTTGTTCAGTACACCACAGTTGTACAGTAAGTCTAACATCCAACATTACAGTATGTTGCAACTCTTCTAGTTGTGGAATGGAAAGTCTCTTATGCTCACCAAGGCTGCATTTATTTGATCAAAAATACAGTACACCAGTAATATTGTGAAATACGATAACAATTAAAACAAAACTTCTCTATTTGAATAGGCTACATTTGAAAATGTAATTAAATCCTGTGATGTCAAAGCTGAATTTTCAGCATCATTACTCCAGTGTCACATGATCCTTCAGAAATCATTCTACTATGCAGACTTGCTGCACAAGAAACATTTCTTGTTTTCATCAGTGTGGGAAAACAGTTGTGCTGCTTCGTAGGTTTATTTGCCTCTTTATGTCACATCAACAAGATCAAACTGTGGTTAAGTTGGTTTAAATATTCAAGCATCTCTTCCCATCTAATTGTGAAGTTCTTCGCCAGAATAAGCTGCAAACTGGACCGGAATTTACGCCGATGTTCAAATGTCTTTCTCAGTGAGACTATAGTTTTGGAAACATGATGTTTTTGCATGATGACGCACAAAATGTGTAACAAATGTTATGGTAGCAGCACAGAAAGTTATCTTACACTGTGACACTCTATTGTGAAATACGATAACAATTAAAACAAAACTTCTCTATTTGAATAGGCTACATTTGAAAATGTAATTAAATCCTGTGATGTCAAAGCTGAATTTGCAGCATCATTACTCCAGTGTCACATGATCCTTCAGAAATCATTCTACTATGCAGACTTGCTGCACAATAAACATTTCTTGTTTTCATCAGTGTGGGAAAACAGTTGTGCTGCTTCGTAGGTTTATTTGCCTCTTTATGTCACATCAACAAGATCAAACTGTGGTTAAGTTGGTTTAAATATTCAAGCATCTCTTCCCATCTAATTGTGAAGTTCTTCGCCAGAATAAGCTGCAAACTGGACCGGAATTTACGCCGATGTTCAAATGTCTTTCTCAGTGAGACTATAGTTTTGGAAACATGATGTTTTTGCATGATGACGCACAAAATGTGTAACAAATGTTATGGTAGCAGCACAGAAAGTTTCCTTACACTGTGACACTGGATATCAGGAGGTCTCATTTGTATAATGAAGAGAGACAGTGAGGGATAGAGTGAATATTCATCACTGCATATTCACGAGAGGTGAGCGAAGTTGTCAACAGTAGTTAATTGCTTGTGAAAAAGCCTATTCCCACATGGTTTCAGTTTCTATTTGCTAATTAAACTCTTTAGAATTTACAGTCTAAAATGGAAAGAATTAATCTTTCGACTGATTACAAGGATTATATTTTACATTGGCAAAAGATGAATATGTGACCTTAAAAAGCTGTTTTTTTTTCATAGAGAGATGTTAATGATGTCTAGGGGCAGCATATTTATTTTCAGGATGAAGGGAGCGAACAAACAAAACATCAAATTTGGATAATTTAAAGTAATCTTGTGTATAATTGGTGAAGGTTGAACAGTTGATTTGAAAAAAATGTCTTTCCATTGGTTGAATCTAATCATACTGAAAGTGATTTCTTTAGTCTTACATCAAGGGGAAATAATGAAGCATAACCCTTCAACCCATACGAACACACATACACACACATTGACATGTACCACCAAATTAGAAATTCATTTGAATACATTATGCTGCTCCACTGATTGGCTGTACCATTGTTTATGATGCATATTAATGAACTGATTTTTGCATGAGAAGATAGTGGGAAAAGTTTCATTACTGAATCCAGTGGTGAGTGTAATTACTTTCAAGGCACCACCGAATGGAAAGAGTATAACATTTCACACTGCATATTGGATCGTCGACACCTGCGTTTTTGAGATAGCGGGGACTAAGGAAGTAAGCGTAGGTAGAGATAAAGAGATAAATTTGCAGGCAGCTCCTGTCTCAGTGTTCCAGAATCAGCTGTTTCATCAAACTGTAGAGGTTTGTGGATTGTTAAATCAAAGCTAATGTAGCAAAAACGTTGAATCACACCTCTAAAGTTTCAAAGTATCTACTTTTATGACTTATTCAAAGGTATCATGAATCAAAAGAGGTTTTTTTTTTTTGTCTTCAAACAAGGCACTCTTCATTTTTCTCAGGGAACTTCTATGGCACTCCCAAACCTCCTGCGGAGCCCAACTTGGTTCAGCCTGACCTGGTCGACCAGGTTTTGTTTGAGGAGGATTATGGCACCGAAGTCCAACGAAAGCGAACAACCTCTGTCAGCAAGATGGACCGCAAGGACAGTGTGGTCCCTGAGGAAGAAGAGGATGAGGAACGGCCACAGCTCTCAAACGGCATCCCAGGTCAGGACAGACTTTAATCTGTGTGTTTTTGTCAACCAAAATGTGAAAAATTGCAGTCTAAAAATTCCCACCCATGTTGAGACAGACTGTGCTTCATTACTCTTTTTTTTTTTTTTTTTCTTCTTCTTTTTTTTTTCTCCAAACTTGAAATATATATCTTGGGACTTTGGCCTGGAGTTATTTTAGTATTATTTATATACTATTATAGTATTTATTCATACATTGAGTTAGCTTTATTTTTATTATTTTACGCTTTAATTTTAATTTCACTTTAAGTTTTAGGAATTTTCCTGTTATTTATTTAGCTTTAATTTTATTTTTTATTTCAGTTTTAGTTTTAGTCATTTTAGTACTTCAACTTACCGTAAATGTATTTACAGGTATTCCAGATAGCTGCCAAATCAACATTTTTCATTTTTGTTTATTTTTAAGTTTAAGCTTTTCATCTAATATTTATATTTAAATAATTTATTAAAAATGGTAATTTACTTCAGCTGCTGTGCTCCTGTCAGTTCTTTATTAGTAGTCATACTTCAGAGCTGTGACCCAAAATTTTTGCAACTGTCAGAACTTCATTGGATGTTAAGATCCATCGCAAAGTCAATTAATTGGCCGTTGGGGAGCATGTCAAATGAAGCGATCAAAGGCTGCTGATTTTGCCCCACAAGAAAGAAGTCTTTAATATTCTTGAAATTTGTCTCAGACAGCAAATCTTTGCCAAAATCGCTGTGTGCTTGAGGCTTTAACCTGCAGTATGCTTCACTCATGTGCAAGTGATCAGTCTGAGGCCTTACATGATCTGTCAGAGCAGAACCCCGTCCTCTACTCAAGGAGAAATCAGCACCGAGAGGCAAGCTTTGCTTAAAAAAGAGCCAAACCCCCTGCTCACATGCTCTCATTAGTTCACAGTATAACCTTATAATCCTTTTGAGATCAGCAGTTGTGCTTTCAAGGCTCGAGGCCTGAAATTTATGCTCTATTTGTATACTGCAGTACTTCAGAGTAGCGTTTGGCAAGCGAGTCACATTGCTCCATAATGGCTTGCTTAATGCGTGGAGGATTCATGTCCGTGACCCTGGTGTCGATCAGCTTTAAACATAAATGAGCTGTTTAGATGTTTACAGGGCTTTAACTTTTAACCCTTGCTTTTGACTTTAGGCAATATAAGCCTCTAGTGTCCCCAGGAAGAACCAAGCTTATATCTGCAGTATTTTTCATCTTAAATTATGCATGTCTTATGTAATGTTCCTATATTATACTTACATTAGGTGTATCCGTTTGTGTGTAGGCTGTGTGGGATATGTAGGTGTATGTAACTTGATAAAGAAATATAAACCGATTTAAACTTTCAGTTTCACGAACAGAAAGTACCATGGTAATTTTGTGGTGTTCAAATGTGTGAGTGAGAAAAAGTTAAATATAGTGTGCATATACATACAATGCAATGCATTAGTACCACACAAAATGTGATGCATATATATACACTGAACAAAATTATAAATGCAACACTTTTGTTTTTGCCCCCATTTTTCATGAGCTGAAATCAAAGATCTAAGACTTTTTCTATGTACACAAAAGGCCTATTTTTCTCAAATATTGTTCACAAATCTGTCTAAATCTGTGTTAGTGAGCACTTC
>NW_015505547.1:527074-536901 GCF_001515645.1 Sinocyclocheilus grahami
ATGTACTATTGTATTTCCCTTTAATACCATGGGACCGCTACAGTACCCTTGTTTAATCTTTCTGCTTGCCTTCTTATAATCTCCTTATACTCATCTTGGAAGTAAACACTTTAAAACAACTCTTGACACAGTTGTTGTTTCCTGCGATGTATTGGTATATTAATTAAAAGCTGTTGTGTTTGTATAGTCATGTTTGACTACTGGGACTGATGAGGTCTTCCCTCCCAGCCTTGGCAAAAGCCAGTGGAGAGGGAATAGTTGTTGAATATTCGCTGAAGTAAGTAATCCCTTGGCTCATGTTAAAAGAGACGTTTAATGGGGAGTGTCCTTGCCGCAGAATAGTGTCATATTTGCTTTAAAGGCTTCTGCCACTTCAAGTGTGTTTAAAGAGTGGGAAAATGGCATCAAAATTAGTTATCATGCATGCACATGCATACTTACTGCTGTTACATACAAACACAGACAGCAGCTGTTACCACGGGCATTTCTTCCTGTGCTGCGGAAATAAAGTACAATGCTGTAGCCTTTTTTATATTTATATTACTGCATTAAATTATGTACATTTACTCAAAATATTCAGATGATATGTAGGTCCATGCAGAATCCATCAGATTAGAACTTGCAATTTTATAAATTAGTGACGTTTGATAAGACACCTCAGAATCCTGTTGCATGCTATAATAGCCAAGTCAAAATTTACTTGTATAGGGCTTTTCACAATACACATTGTTTCAAAGCAGCTTTACAGAAAAGCTTGATGTTAATGTTTATAATATCTTAAAGGAACACTCCTCTATTTTTGAAAATAGGCTCATTTTTCAACTCCCCTAGAGTTAAACAGTTGAGTTTTACCGTTTTCGAATCCATTCAGCCAATCTCCGGGTCTGGCGGTAGCACTTTTAGCTGTAGCTTAGCATAGATCATTGAATCTGATTAGACCGTTACCATCTCGCTCAAAAATGAACGAAGAGTATCGATATTTTTCCTATTTAAAACTTGACTCTTCTGTAGTTACATCGTGTACTAAGACCGACGGAAAATGAAAAGTTGCGATTTTCTAGGCCAATATGGCTAGGAACTATACTCTCATTCTGGCGTAATAATCAAGGAACTTTGCTGCCGTACCATGGGTGCAGCAGGCTTAATGATATTACGCAGTGCCTGAAAATAGTCCCCAGCTAGGTAACTTCCAACGTGACCGGCACTAAGTTTGTGTAGTTGGTTATGTTGATGGAAGTTAGCCTATTTTCAGGCACTGCGGATTATTACGCCAGAATGAGAGTATAGTTCCTAGCCATATCGGCCTAGAAAATCGCAACTTTAAATTTTCCGTCGGTCTTAGTACGCGATGTAACTACAGAAGAGTCAAGTTTTAAATAGGAAAAATCAGTTATTTATTCAGTTATGTAATTTTCAGTTACATGTGCATATTCAAAACTTGTTGCATCACTTTCAGTTACAAGATAGGCTACTATTTGTGTTTAATCATGTACATGATCATATTTTATCATGAGATTACAGCGCTATGGTTAATAATTTTGATAAAAAGTGTAAATTACAAATATATTTTACATTATTTATAAAATCTATTTGTAAATTCTGTAAATAATGCTTAACATTAATATTATCCATTACAGACGTTTTTTTGTGGTTACTTTGAACCCGTGGCTTTATACACTACCTTTGGAACCGCATGTGTCTTGATGATTTTTTGTTGTTGTTGTTGTCACATTACTTAACACCATCTGATTTGACACACTGTATATCACAGAATATTGTTTTTGTGTTTATTATTGTTTCATACCACTGAATGTCATGTGGGATTTGATGCACTATTCACAATACCACAGGATATTCTTTTGTTTTCTTGTGTTTTGTTTTGCATTTATTATTTTTTATTGCTGGAGGTTCTTAAAGTAATATTTTGACGCGGTTGTTATATGCAAAGACATTACAGTATATGCAAATTCCGGTTAAAGAGTTACAGAACGATCTCATATCGCATAATCTTATTAAATGTTTATCTCCTGAACTGCATCTTTCTTTACCATGCTATTTAGCTCCAATCCCGGCGTGCAGTCAGTTTCACTGGTTAAGGTTAGGGTCAGGTGGGGTAGGTTTAGGGGTTAGCATTTTTTGTAGCATAATGTAGGAAATCAAAACTTTAATTGACACAACCAATAAAATCTTTAGAGTCAGCTGTGGGGCGGAGTTTGCACTGAAGTGGATTGGGGGAAAAAGTTGCGCATGCTTGTCATGTGCCTGTCAGTCAGAAGGTGCAATCAACTTGAAGCACGGCTACAGACGGCAGTCAACGAGAGTAGCCGCTTGCAGTCGGGGGCGGAGGTGAAAACGGACATGTCAAGCCGGACACTTTCTGCTCCCGTTAGTGACACTCATGCAGTGTTTGCATACTCTATCACAGATGAAGTGAATTAAATGCAGTATTTGTCAAATACACAGACGTTTCAGAAACGTTTTCATGAGCAAACTAAAAAACCCTTTTTATATACTGCTTAATACAACGCCATCTTTTTCAAGAATAAAGTTCAACATTATCATATACTATTTAAAGGGGTAGCATTTTTTGTAGCATAATGTAGGAAATCAAAACTTTAATTGACACAACCAATAAAATCTTTAGAATCAGCTGTGGGGCGGAGTTTGCACTGAAGTGGATTGGGGGAAAAAGTTGCGCATGCGTGTCACGTGCCTGTCTGTCAATGGGAGGAAGCCACGCCCTATTTTGGAGCTCCCACCCTGTTTTGGAGTTCCCGCCCCCATTTGGAGATCTCCGGGCTGCAGTTATACCCTTCTCTGAGATTGGCTGAATGGATTCGGAAACGGTAAAACTCAACGGTTTATCTCTAGAGGAGTTGGAAAATTAGCCTATTTTCAAAAATAGTAGCGTGTTCCTTTAATATCTTCATGCCTTAGTCGCATTTAGCAGATTAGAGCTGGGCAATAATATAGTTTACATTTTGCAACAACCGATCAGGCATTTGAGATTTGCTATATAGTATATATCACCCAGGCAAATATACTGTATGTGTGTGAATTAAATTGGACATACTTATATATTCAACTTTATATAAAAAGCTAGGAGACTATATAGTTAGTTTCTGAGACTAAATAAATCTGGCAGTTGAGATTTGCTATATAATATGTTTTGCTTTATGTGAGTATTCTGTATTATTGTGGATAAAGCGGGATATAATATATATGTCCAATTTTATATATAGTGATGTGCAATGATAAATTTTACATTTTGTGACAATATAAACAATCAAGCACCTGGGATTATTGTCACCTTACAAGAGTATGTTGTATGTGTGAGGATAAAGTTGGAAATACTGTATATATATATATATATATACAGTGGGTACGGAAAGTATTCAGACCCCCTTAAATTTTTCACTCTTTGTTATATTGCAGCCATTTGCTAAAATCATTTAAGTTCATTTTTTTTCCTCATTAATGTACACACAGCACCCCATATTGACAGAAAACTGTTGCGTGAACAGTTCTTTTTTTTCCTCCTCATTAGTTCATTTGGGCATAATGTATGTACAGCAGAGGGGATACACACATGCACACACAGGAGCTCACACTGCCTGTTTATTTGACTATTTTGTAAACATGACATCTTTTGCACTTTCATATAAAGAAATATGTATTTTGTTTTTTATATTAATACAAAGCAACATAATGTGAATGAAAAAACAGAAAAAACATTTTAATTTTACAAAATAAAATGTATTGAAATGTTATGACACATTAATACACTAGCTTGTTTTGCTTGTTAGGGAAACATTATAAAATATATATTGTATTACATTTGTAAAGTACATCTTAAATACTCTATCCATTAAAACATAATTTTTTAAGAACATATATGATATATTTAAAGCAAAATTAAGTAAGTATTCTATTTGGTCAAAATAATGTAATAAAAAGATATGTTTTATTAAACGTTATTGTAATGTCATGCTGCAGAAAACATAAAAATTAAATAATTGTATTATAATTTAAATGATTTCCTTTTCAAAATGTTGAAAAGTGGTCATTTATTTATTCATTTTTATAATTATTTATATAATTTTTTTCTAAAGTCCATGTATAATGTTTCATATTTTTTTACAGCAAAAACCCAATATTTTTGCATCGAGAGGCTGTCATAATTGCATTTATAATAATTTTTACACCCACTCTCATTTCCTTAGATTAACCAGGCTGCTCAAGTACCTTTGATATTTCTTTATGTAAATAGCTTTGTCATGATTGGCTAACCTTTGAAAGGTTAAAGTGTATTACATGTAAAAAATCAAGGAAATGGATGGTTCTTTGTGATATGACCTCTTTAAAATGTTGCCTGCTGTTGTTAATGATGTTGTTGCAGCCATATGCGTGTGTATGTGGATTTGCATTTAAACACATTGCTCTCATTCCTTCATCATCAGAACTTCCATATGGATGGGAGGAGATTGATGACCCGCAGTACGGCACATACTACGTTGAGTAAGTCCTATGATAGGATTAGATTTGTTTTCTTTACGCTTTGTAAAGTATAGGCTAGCGATATACTTAAAAACTTTCTTTTGTCATCCTCAGTCACATAAACCAGAGAACCCAGTTTGAAAATCCGGTTCTAGAGGCCAAGAGGAAACTCGGTTTGGACACTGCAGTCGCAACGCAGACCCAACAGAGGGCAGCACCTCCTCCAGGTACAAACAAGCACCTCCCTAACTGTGAATTTAAACTGAAGTTATGAGTGTTTAAAGGGAACAGCAAAGACACTCAGCATGTTAGAGTTTCCCGCCAGCAAACACACGGGCTCCTCGCTGGGTGAATGATTGTGTGTGGGGCAAAGAGGGACAGAAAGATAAGATTAAAGAACGGTGAGTCATCTGCCATTCTCAATATGATGAATTAAAGATTCTTCCATTACACTGGATGCATTATAGATGTGTTTGAGCATGTGCGTATATGAGAGAGAGCGAAAAACCCGGGGAAGAGAAGAGTGCTGTTTTAGGGTGGATGGATGGGAGTATAAATGTTATAGAGATTGCTTTGCAGCACATCACAAGCTGCATTAACATAAAAGAGAACATTAGCATCCATCATGCATTCACATTGCCTCTCTTTGATCAGTCCCTCTCTAAAACATGGCTTTACTTCTACACATTCGTTCCGAATTTCTGGAAACAACGACTGCTGTTCATTCAGGCCAGAAAATCCATATCTACTGAAGTGAACAGAGGCTGTCGATGCAGAGATGACAGGAACGGGGAAAATAGATGACATGTGAGTCTGAGGGCTTTGATTGGACAGAGACCGGCATAACAGACCCTGTATTCGGGCATTAAGAGTTGAAGGAAGGACAAGGGGAAAAAGCACATTTTCTTTTGCTTTGCTGAAACACTCAGTTACCATGGCAGTGGTGAGACTGCAGCAAGTTTCATTCATTTAGATATCAAAATCACAAATCGAGTGGCATCTACAGACCCACAATGCTAGAGCTTTCTCAAACACTGGTTCACCAACATGATTTTAGCAGATGGAAGAACTCAGTTGGCCCTGATGTTCACACAGGTGTCCTAGCAGAGTAACCACAGGTGTGACTATGGACATGTGCCACTGACATTTGACAACCACAAAATGTCCAAAAAGTGTGTTGTTTTAGTTTCAAATAGCAGAAAACTGTCTTTTCTCTACTTTGTCCTGTCAAAATGGCAAAATCAATGTTTTGACAGGCCTTCCTCCTGTAATAGGGAGATTCACAGCTGCCATTACAGCACATGCAATCAAAGTGTTCTCTCTAACAGCACGTGCGCACACACACACACACACCCCAAGCTTCCTTTAGCTCAGTGTGATTCTTCTTTTATTGTTCGGTGATATAATAGTTCATTAAAACAGTGTGATTCCCACAGTCTTCTAGACTTCTTTGGTGATTTGTGAACTCTTGAGAGTACAGTATTCCATGGTACACGGTATTCATCTTTTCTGACAGGATGTACAAAAAGGGAATCAGAGCAGTTATGGGCATAAAACACAAACAGTTCCCTCTAAAACTTTCACTTACAGCAGTGGAACATTAGCTGGAAATCTCCACACCCAGTGCTGAGAGAGGGTTTCTGAAGGTTGTCTAATATTGAGAACGTGAGTGTTATCACTCCCTCAGCCCTTTTGGGAACACACAGGATTGCAGTGTATTAGACGAATATGTGAGGATGAGCCGCTGACGATAAATGTTCTCGTCTATGCTGTCAGAGAGAGTTGTTAATGGTTTTATTTACTATGCCAGATGTTTGGAATGATTCGCGGTTTTAATTACATGTCAGTCACACATAGGAAAACATTCCTGTACAATTAAATGATAGTTTCATGGAACATCTATGGAATCTGTGTACATACACATGGATATTATGACTATCTATCTATCTATCTATCTATCTATCTAAAAATATAAAAATAGAGGTTATTAGTGTTTCACATTTTATGCAATCCTTTTTTGCATAATTTCCCCCTTTTGCAAATAATGTAATGGTCTTTACAATAGTGACGCACAGGAAGCATCATCATGGAAAGACAAATGAATCATTTCATCCATTTCCTAATTTTTTTTTACACAAATTGTAGTGAACATTGACTGCACTCTTAAAGCTCAACTGGAAGATTTGAGGATTTTTTTTTATGTTGAAAGTTTATCAATAACTGCAAACCAACATTTTGTCCCAAACAACCTATACTCTACCATATTGCATTTTATTTTAGGCTACGTTTGCAACCCTGTTACCCATTTTTTGAAATATAGTTTTGTCTGTTTAATTTTTTTGTAAATGTTTAATGCTATTATAATTAAATCTATTCAAATAACTAATTCTAAACTATAGAATGTCTCACATGTCACATTTTTTAGTTTGACCGCCTGAGGTTGATGGTCAACCTTTTCTAAAGGTTAGGTCTCTTTTTTTTTTGTCCACGTGTTCAAAAAATGTGCTTCAGACCCTTTTTTGTGTTTCAGGCCCTATTTTGTATCATATTCACAGAAAGTATCCCATAATGTGCTTTGGTTAATGATATCAGGACAGTCTGCTTTTGTGACTTCACACATTATTGATGAATCTGTCATACATTTTGAAAACATATTTATCAGTGAGCATTGTGGTGCAGTTGATGATTGTATATATCGTAAATCTACTGTATCAATGTCTAGTTGTTTACAGTTTTGTCTTTGTGCATATTTATGTGAAGTTATCACAGATGTCTGTCTCTGTCTTCCTCTCCTTCTGACTCTGTAGGGGGAGCTGCTGGTACGCCGGGGTTCTCGCGGGACCCAACCCAGCTGAAGGGGGAGCTGTATCACACGGCTCTCAGGAAGAGCCAGCAGGGCTTTGGTTTCACCATCATTGGTGGAGACCGACCTGATGAGTTCCTGCAGGTGAAGAACGTTCTTGCTGATGGCCCGGCCGCCCAGGACAACAAGATGGCCTCTGGTGAGTGATGCCTAGTTTGGTGAATGGTTTTAAAGGGAACATCCACAATTCACATTAGGGGTAATTAGGAAGCCAGCCTACGAATGACTTAATTATAGATGTCTCGTCACATTAAATGGGATAGGAAAAGAATATTAACATAAAAAGGCTACAGAATAATGGCTTTATTTATTCACCCTCATACTGTTCCAAACCATTTTACTTTTTTTTTTTTCTATGAAACAAAAATTTTGATATTTTGAAGAATCATGCATTTTTTCCATATCATTCTTATTTTAGTATTACTCATACTATCACAGTTTTTTTATTATTATTCTGAAATAGCTTTTGTTTTTACATTTTCGTTTAAATTTTTGTTTATTTTTTTAGTAATTTTGTTTAATGCGCTTAAGTCATTTTTATTAGTTGTTTTTCAATATTGCTATACATTTAAAAAAAAAAAAGTTTTTTAGTTTTAGTTAAGTATAATAACCTGGTTCCATACAGCAACAGTTCATTGTGACCATAGTGGCAAGACATCTAAAGACACATAATAACCCCAAAAAAGACATTTAAGTCATTATTCACTAATAATCTTCCTTTCCATTGAGTTGTTAACTAGAGAGCTGCTGCGGATGATTGAGTGAGTGAACAATCAGTCTGATTCATGAACTGGATCAGCTGATTCAAAAAAAGAAAAAAAAATCAAAGGAATGATTCATTCACTGATCGAGTTCAAAAACACTTGGAATATAGTACACAAGTCACACAAACTGCTTGGTATTTCTTTGTCATTTTTGTATCTTATCAAATGTGTATATAAAAAAGATCTGTGTCAAAATTCTTCAAAGGTTCTCAAAGAAATAATACACGATTGAAATTACATAGTGTAAGGGTGAGTAAATAAGGACAAAAATATTTAATTTTGTCTAAACTATTCCTTTCATCTAGCGTCTTTCAAAAACATAAATGGATTAGAAAAGTTGTTCATCCACTTTGTAATGGTCCTTTTCCTTTCTGATGCTGTCAAATTCCCTCTCTTTTCAACCTAGGTGATGTAATTGTGGAAATCAACGGCACACTTGTCTTAGGCAAGACCCACGCCGACGTGGTCCACATGTTCCAGTGCATCCCAATTAATCAGTACGTTGACATGGTCCTCTGTCGTGGATACTTGCTTCCCCCTGACGTGGACGTGGACAGCGAGGATCTTCCCCCTCCACCTCCACCTCCGACAGGAGAGATCGTAACTGCCGTACCCCTCATCAATGGCCAGCCACTGCTGGTCAAAGGTGACGCCCTTCACGGCTCCTCCCAAGAGCTTCACTACGTAACCACAGATGCCAGTGGGCGGCCGGTGGTCGCTGCTCTTCCAGGAGGCAGCAGCAGCGGTGCCAATGACAGGCCCGAGACGGGGAGGCTGCAGCCGGAGCTGGTGAGCGTGCCAATCGTGAAGGGACCTGGAGGATTTGGCTTCGCCATTGCAGACTGTCCTCTGGGGCAGAAGGTGAAAATGATCCTTGATGAGCAGTGGTGCCGAGGCCTGTTGAAAGGAGACGTGATAAAAGAGATTAACAGGCAGAACGTGCAAACGCTGAGCCACGCGCAGGTGGTGGATATACTGAAGGACCTCCCGGTGGGCAGCGAGGTGAATCTGTTGGTGTTGAGAGGAGGTAAGAGAGCAGGAGGGTGTATGGAACATCGTGCTAATCATTTAGGCCATAAATATACAGAAAAAGCTGAAGGTTTACTATAATTGTCGCTTTGGTCGCTCTTGTGGCATCATTTGCATTCATGTTTGTTCTTGTAGCTCAAACAGTAGAGCATGATGCTTACAACTCTAGAGTTGATTCCCAGGGAATTCATAGCGCTTTTCACAATACAGATCAAAGCAGCTTTAGAGCAAATGCGTGTTTTAATGATCTTTTGGCCTTAATGTCCAGGATATATATATGTATATAGCTTGAATGCAATAGAAAAACCCTGCTAAAAAGACTTTCAAAGACTTTAACTTTGAATAGCATGGAGAGAATATAAATGTGATAATGAATAAGGCTGTCAAACCTTTTAATCCTTTGAGCCTTTGTCAAGCCATTATTCAAAAAGTTTGCAGTTTGTCTTGATAAATCGTCTTTTTCTCATAAAATTACAATTATTGCAGTTTCTTCAGTAAAATATAACTTTCAATACAAATACTGCATCATGTTTAGTACTTTCATTTTAATTCAGTAAAAATTCAGAAAGTGAAAAATTTGTGATTCATGGAAAGAGAACACTTGTGCAGTAAGTCGCTTTCTTATACAGTTTTTTTTTTTTAGTACAAATATCTATGTTCTTAATTCAAGATTT
>NW_015505547.1:536917-569083 GCF_001515645.1 Sinocyclocheilus grahami
TTAATAATAAAAAAATAATGCCCGCAGTATTACAAAAAATTACTTCATTTTAATCTTAATTTTGAAATGTTTCTCAGAAAACAACATTTAGCATCTAATGTCATTTTTGCATCTCAAGTAATATATTTTTATTTAAATATGTTTAGGTATTTGCACTGGAAATCAAGACAAAATACTGAGTAAGAAAATGAATATGCAGTGTAGCAGAGGACATTTTTCAAAATTAGAATTTTCAGCAGGGAATTACACAAAAGCTCTTCACTTTTTTCACTCATTTTTTTGTTATATCTGCATTGTTCAGCAGGTGAGAAATCAATTGCGATATTTTCCCCACTTAATAAGTTTACATTTTAGCCACACTCCTTTCCTCCACTCTCACCGATCATACTTGAGGTGTGTTTCTGTCCCCTTAGGAGAATGTTATGTAAGAATGATGGACGGTTGATCCTTGTACAGTTGGCAGGAGAAGCCCCGTTGCATCTTTTGCACCCACTCTTTGGGGCTGGCTGGGAATTTGGGAAATGAGTTTAGATCACAGGGGAATTTCAGGATGTGTCTGCAAAGAGTTCTGTGATGATTTATTGTCTGAAGAGCGAGAGGGAGGGGGAAAAAAGATGAAGAAAGAGAGCAAGATAATGCTTTAATCAGTTCTGTTAGCCCTCAAAGGCTGAGTGAGTTTCGTCATTTGTTGTTTAGCCATTAAATTCAATAGAAATCACACCAATCCAGAGAAAGACAAAGAGAAAAAAACCAAAGGTAATGAATAAATTGTGGTCGTTCTGAATTGACAGATGGAAGTGTAGCAACGTCATTATTTTATGCATGACTTCTGTCATTTGCAATGTCTTTCTCCCTGGAGGATTCATAATTTTCTCTTATGTACATTTATTCTATCCATCTTTAATGTCTCCTAGATGATGTGTCATGATTAACTCAGCTCGGTATTGGCTCAGGAAACGCCCCACTTTTAAGCACTTGAATGGCGCTTCCTCTTTGAGTAGCTTTTTAGTTAGATGGATGGGAATTAATAATGTAGCATTGAAACAATGTATTCTCATGCCTTTTTCATATTCGAGAGGCAACAACCATGAAACGCTGCCATTATAATAAGGCTAGAAACTTTTTTATCCCAGTAACGAGTTCTTGTTTTTTTCATCTGTCTGTTGATGAGTGCCTGTTCCCCCATTTTTTCCTCCTTCCGTGCTACTTATGTCTCTCATTTGCCTTTTCTCTATTTCTAGGTCAGACGTCGCCTGTGAAGAGTTTAAGACCTGTGAGTATGATAATAGATTTCAGAGGTGATAATGACCTTGTAGAACTGAGGAAATGGCTGAATATTTTATTTTGTGCTGATGAAGTTTCTTCTCAATTATTGTTCGTACTTGGGGTTTGAGATTTGAACAAACCCCTTTCTGTAAGTACCAAAGTTCGGTAGCTGACACGTCCCACGCCATTTGTACTGAATCGTGTGGCGTGTACTACTTTTGAAGTGATAGGATGTACGATTTTCACTTGAGAATGATGAAACGGGCAAAAACAATCCCATATACTTATATTGAAGAAGGGTTTTGAGGGATCAGAATATCATTGAGAATTATAATTAGGCCCTTTTGACCCTGGCCTGTAAGCACTCTAGTATCAAACTGGTGAGTGTTGTATGGACATCACTCACAATTACTACAATAAATGCTTCGAAAGACCAGTAAAAAAACACGAGGCAAAATGGCAAAAACATGAATTGTATGAGTGTGTTGGGCTTCATTTTCCAATGGAATTACTGATAGACTTTTAAATATTCCATTCTGTATCACTCTTGCGCACACTTGCGTATGAAGTGTGGGAATTTTCCTGTAAACCAGAAGGCCCGATCCCGATTTATTTTCTCAGAGGATATGCCCAGTGAATAGTTTAAATGCTGCTTGTTATAGTCCACATCTGTGTGCACTCTGCTGGTCACTTTGTGAAGTGATATTAAAACACATTTTATTCCAACAGAGACCGGGGTTGAGTGCCAGCACTGAAACTCTGGACCGTTGCCATGACACCATGGTTCCCCAGGCTTTGACCTATCACTCAAACACACTGCCATGCAGCTCTCCAAAACAAGACGCTTCCCTGCACTACAGCAAACCCAAAGCCTTGCCGGAGAGCACAGGTGAGTCTCTGCTGAGCTCATCCAGCAAGAAGGAAACTCTTTTATGTTACTGCACCAAGATGTGGATCTGTTGGATTTGAACATTTGTCTGAATGCTATATCCTGTATCAGATATTTCTTTTGCATTATCTATTTAAATTATGGAAGAGTATTTTCGCCTCAGTAAAAAATAATGTAATAGTGTAATAAAGTTTAAAGTAAAAAAACTGTATGTATAAACTATACGTAATTGAAGTAATTGCCTTATGTTTTATTATAATTAGATATATAAAAATAAGATTATATATTACTGCTGTCAAATGATTAATCACTTTGTGTTTACATAATATATGTGTGTACTGTTTATATTTATTATGTATATATAAATACACATGCATATGTATATATATATTTAAGAAAAATGTGTTGTATTTATATATAAAATATCATTTTTATTATATTTATATTACATCAATTATATATATATAGATGTATATAATTTTTTTTATATATACATGTATGTGTGTGTATTTATATATACATAATAAATAGAAATAGTACACACACATATATAATGGAAACACAAACTTTTATTGTGGGTGCGATTTATATATATATATATATATATATATAAAGGTCACAGTTATGTCTGATGTAACTATATATGATACCGTTGTGAGATACAAAGATACAAATTTGCAATTATGTGATATAAAGTCACAATTATGAAATATAAAATTACATTCTATTTTAATTTAGCTTATTTTATTTAAATAATTTATTTAAAATACATATACAGAACAGGGTTTTTTGTAATCTTTTTTTTCACATTCAAATCATAATACATGAGAAAACGGCACACTGGAGTCAATATAATGAGAGCTGTGGGCAAATGTCTTGTTCTTGCATATATTCCACAATTTGGTTTAAGTGTGTGGAACTTTGAATGAGATTTATGAGCAGAAGATTTTCAGTTAATATCAATTTGTTAAAACGTTGTTGAATGGCTTTGGGAGACTTTGAATATAGTTTGAATGGAGTATTTTATAGTACTTTTTCCCTTTGGAGCTTTACAGCCTGAATCACCAGCCACTATTATTGCATGGAAAAGAGCAGCTGTTTAATATGAGCGTCACGTAAAAAAAATATCATATGGTTTTCAAATGACATATTTGAGAAAACTATCCTTTTAATTTATTATCTGAATGCAGAGACACAGAAAAGGCCATGTGCATGGCAAATACTTTTGCATTTATTTTTGGTTTTGCATTTTTGTGTTGAATAGATGAATGTGGTTAATTCCATGTTTTTCAAATTATATATTGTACTTCCGTGTAATTCTGTCTATTTTTATACAGTACCTCACTATAAAGAGTTGGACGTGTTCATCAAGAGAGATCAGGAGACAGGCTTTGGCTTCCGTGTGCTTGGAGGAGAAGGTGCAGAACAACCAGTGAGTCTCTCATACTTCTGTAACCACATTACTGAATATTTATATTCATGGACTGTATTTATGTGATTTATTAGCAGATAGACTTTCTGTCTTAACTCTAAAACAATCTGTCTAATTTTATTAGGTCTACATTGGTGCCATCATTCCCCAGGGGGCGGCAGAGAAGGAAGGCCGTCTGAGGGCCGGAGACGAGCTCGTTGGTATCGATGGCATCACTGTGAAGGGGAAATCTCACAAACAAGTTCTGGATCTGATGACTAACGCAGCACGCAATGGACAAGTGCTGCTTTCAGTACGCAGGAAGGTCATTTACAAAGGTGAGCGCTGTAGACTGACAGGCCTTAGACATAAAACCAGCGCTGGAGTGTAATTAACTGACTGAAAAGCGTTCATTAAAGGTCAGTCTGTGTAATCTTCTGCTCTATAGATGCCCTGGAGGATGTTGGGAGCGGAGCATTGACCCTTGTGAATGGCTCACCTCGGCTTCCACATATCCAGGTGCCAAGCATCAAGGACCAGGGGTCGTTTGATATCACGCTCCATCGTAAAGATAACGAGGGCTTTGGCTTTGTCATTCTCACATCGAAGAGCAAACCGCCTCCTGGAGGTAACAGCAGATTCATTGATGTACCAGCCGGAGTCATTCGGCAAATAAACAAGAACAAAAAATTAGATATCATTAGAACTGGGAATCAAGACCCTAGTGAAAAATACATATACTAAAATGTATTTGAAAAACATTGATTTCATGCTAAATCTACTACAAATAAAAATACCATGCAATTGTACTTTTGCACAGTGAAAGTTGTTTCTTTATTTTCGTCCACTATAGTCATATATACTGTGTGTAAATGGTAGTCAGTGGTGTTTGCATCACAACTTGCACTATTCATTGAGCATATTACGTCATCAGCGTTGCATGTTCATTTATTTAGATTTTAAGATGTCATGTAAAATACAGTAGTTTAAATTTAAAAAGTGCCTTGAGGCCCCTGTTCCGTTCCATTCCGTTCCATCCAGCTGTTTTAGTTTTACACGACCCCAGAATTGTTACATTTCTTATGATTAATTTCTTATGATTATAAATACAGCACAAGCCATTTCAATTCTGCTAAGTGATTTGCCTAAGTGTGTGTTACAGTGATTCCTCATAAGATCGGTCGAATAATCGAGAGCAGTCCGACTGACCGCTGCGGACTGCTGAACGTGGGTGACCGCATTTCCGCTGTGAACAGCCAATCCATTGTAGAGCTCTCTCACAATGACATTGTTCAGCTTATCAAAGACGCGGGGAACTCCGTCACACTCACCGTGGTTCCTGAGGACGGTGAGTGAGATAATGAAATGTCACATAAATACTGCCGCAGCACATATTCATGCTTTCTCAACCTGTGCCTCATGCTTTGATTTGTCACACTAAGGCAATAATGTAGCTTAAATTGCAAGGCTAATAACCTCAGTGAAATTTTATATCAATTATGCATGCATATTTAAATTGAATGCTTTATAAAGGGCGTTTAGACCAATTATTAGCCTATTTCAACTACAAATCATGACTATACACTGTTCATTTGTCATGTTTAATACATGTTAGCTTGCATGCATGAATTTGATACAACAAAACAGCATTAAGTGGCACAGGCTTTTGCAGTTCAAATCTTCCTGATCTTATTGTGAAACATTCATCATTAATATTACAGAAGTGTTGCAAATGCTGTTTCATAAGGGCTTTAACACTTGATGTTTATCACTTCATATGACAATCTGTTTTTATTGGCTGTTTAGAGTACAAAGGCCCACCCTCAGGAGCCAGTTCGGCCAAACAAAGTCCAGCACCGCAGCACAAGATTCTCAAATCCACTCAGGATGAGAGGTGCAGTCCACTGTTATGTATTTAAACCACTTTAAATGTGCTCATTCCTTCTGTCTATTTGTTGTAAATTAATGTAAATTCAGCCATATACATATACTTTTTGTGTTACTTATGCGCAGATATAATTTGGATATGGATGAGATCAGGGATGAGCTCGTACGGACAGAGTATAAAGCTCTTCCCATGAGTGAACAGGGAACGCTGTGTGTCGCTAGCTCCAAACAGGCAAGAGTCACACTTACATCATGAACTGTGCTTAAAATTTAACTAGAGAACATGTCTACGGTAATGTATAATGGAATATTTCAACATTGCATAAAAAAATTATGCGATCATTCTAGGTATTTAAGCCAAGACTAAAAACTACAATGGAAAATCACATCACAAAATCTAGTCAAGGATTATAATTAATTTCTTCATGCCATCACAGAAATAAATCAAATTTTGAATATATATTAAAATGGAAAACTTATTTTAAATTGTCATTTCAGAATTTTTTCTTGCATTTTTGTTCAAATAAATGCAGCCTAGTTGAGCATAGGAGACTTCTTTAAAGAAAAAAAAACATGACCCATAACTGTTGAACAGTGGTGTATATCTACATTTTCTACCTAGGGCTGTATTGCGGTAGAGTTGGAGCGTGGACCTCGTGGTTTTGGCTTCAGTCTGAGAGGAGGAACGGAGTATAACATGGGCCTCTACATCCTGCGACTGGCTGAGGACGGCCCTGCTCTACAGGACGGCAGGATACTCGTCAGTACAGCACACCACTCTTTAATAACTCACATATTGCGGATGGAATCTGCTGACTTTTTTCCATCTTCTGCAGTGATTTTAGGGAAACATCTGCGGAGTGCATTTAAATGTAGTAAAAGATTTAAGGGAAGCTGAATACTATACCTTTTTATACTCTAAATATTTCAAAATAGGATGTCCTTTTCATGGGTTTGATTCCCAGGAAATACATGAACAAATATATAGCTTGAATGGAATGTGGTTTGATTTGGATGAAAATGTTTGCCAGAAGAATTAAAGGCATGAACTGCCTTTTTATTATTTTGTACTGTTTTCTGAGGTCCACTTATAATGTTATCAAGGCTTTTACATCAAAAACATTTGTACAATTTAGAGGTAAAAGGCTATTTTCTGTCCTGTTTTGACCCCCCTCATCTGAACACTCTGTTTGAATAGACATAGCGGATTGTAGACTTGGAAGTAAAAGTTCACTGCTATGATTGGCTAACAGTTGTATATGTTTGACAGCCTACATCGTTTACAGATGGACGCTGCTGTGTTTTGGTTTAAAAATGCATAAATACTCAGTACATATAAAATCATCTGTAATGACAGACAAAGCAAAAGTGATCACGTAATGAAAACAGTTACACTTGTGTGGCGCGACATCAGGTTCAATATAGTCAGCATAGCACCGTCTTTCAGTTTCAAGCTTTCTGAATATCCTGATTTTGCCTCGTTTGTAAATGCATCCGCTGTAAAATCAAGGGAAAAAAGGACCAAGTTCTTACTGGCACATCATTAGAAATAAAGTTCATCAAATAAACTTTATTTTTTGGTTTCTACATAGACCTGCGCGTTTGCCTCTCTCATAAACACTACATGTGTGAATCGGTGGGCAGGGCTAAACAGACAGCAATGTAGAAGCAGGTGTTGATCTTCTTCTGCGGAGGCAGTGTTTAGCCACACTATCACATCATAAAGTGGCACATTCCACAAACTGTCGTTTTGACTTATTGACTTTAATATAAGCTGTTTTTAGACTAATGAGAGTTGAAACTTACAGATTGTTTTTATAGCACAATGACCTCTTATATACCAAAATATCAAGGGAATTTTGATTTCTCAGTTTATGATCCCTTTAAATGCAAATGTTAATGGACTTTCAAGGCCATATCAGTCATCACCTTCTTGTCTGCAGTCAATTGATATGGGTTTTTCATTGGCGGATGCTGATACATGAAAAGCAAGATATTTTGGTCTTTAACTAAACTCATCACCTCTTATGGCCTGAACCAGAGACCACTAAGATATTTCAATAATGATAAAACACATAAATGATCTTATGCCTGAATGTGCAGGTAGGAGATCAGGTAGTGGAGATCAATGGAGAACAGACGCAAGACATTAGTCACACCAGAGCCATTGAGCTGATCCAAGCTGGAGGAAACAAAGTGCTACTGTTACTGCGACCGCAAGCCCTCTTATCAGAGAACAGTGAGTTATAACACACAAACACACGATGATGCTGCTATATACGTAAGCATGCTGTAAGACAATCAAGACAACATGGGTTGCTTGCTAACTTCAGCTTTCTTTCTTTCTCTCGTTCTCTCGTTCTCTTCTTTGCAGGTTGTGTAAGCTCCTCTGCGGTGTGTTACTGCCCCCAGGAGCATCATCACTAACAGCCTCTTTTCCTCTAGGTCTTTTATTCTTTGGTAATGGGACTTTTACTAGACTTTCTTTGCTCCTTAAATGCTAGTCTTTTCTCTGCTTTATTGTGTACATTTTTGGATCTGTGAAATATGTTCATGCTCTTTGCAATCACAACACCGTGAAAAATGGTTTCACTCAAAAATATAGCAGGGCAATGCATTTACATAGCAATTCATTAGCAACCAGTCACGAAACAGGCAAATACCACTCAAATATAATTGGTTACCATGGTACATTTTTATAAGACCTTAATTAGTCATAGTATTTTAATTCTAGGCAGTGGAACCAATGCACATCTTTTCGCCCTTATGTTCTGCAGGAGATGTTATCCTTCCTAATCCGCCGGGATCCAACACTTCCAACATTCCTCTCAGTTCTCCTCTCCTTCATCCGCCATCCACCTCAGCGAAGAAGGAAATGTCAGACCTGACAAGCTACTTTGCCCGTTCTCGCGACTCCTTGGATCTGGCCTGCGAGGATCCTCACTCTAAAGACAGCAAGAGGGAGAAGCGTGCCAAACCACCAAACGCCAGCTCTTCCAGAGTCCCGCAGCAACGGCGCATCAAGAGTCGGTCCGCTGAGAATCTCCTTGATCTCGGAGATACAGAGAAATCCAAAAGCCCATCCAAAGACAAAGCTTGCAGCCACAAAGAAAATCTGCAACAAAGCACTCGAGACTCCCACAAGAACAGAAAGTCTTGCCAACATAGTCGCTCAGTCAGTCCCCAGAAGTCAAAGCATGAAGGACAGGAAGAAGTAATTGGCGAAGCGCAGGGACGGAAAAAGGAACGTCGTGTGAAGGGGACGGCGAGCTTGGACCAGAAGAAAAGTGACGCTGAAAGAAGGAAAAAACAGGAATCTAGAGGAAGGAAACTAAATGAGACCCAAGAAGGGGAGGAGAGGTGGAGAGCTGAGAGAAAAGTGAGAAACAAAGGAGAGGATGAAATGCTTGAGCCAAAAGGGGAAATGGAGCTCAAAAGCACCCGAAAGAAGAAAAAACAGAGAGATAGAGACATGCAAAATGAGGACACCCACATATCGAGCAGAGAGGGAGACAAGAAGAGCAGACAAACAAAGGATAAGGGGGATCAAACAGAAGAAAACAGGAAGGAAATGATTACAGATAAGAATGAAAGCAAAAGAAAAGGAAATGAGAGCAAAGACAAGAAATATGACATTGTCACCACAGATGTGGCTCCAGTCACCACCAGGGCGAGTCTAGTCTTTGACCACCCTGGACCCTTGAGCGACGGCCTTTGGAAGATCCCTAGTTTTGCACGTATCCTCACGCACGAGGAAGTGATGCGAGATGTTTGCGAATAGTTTGGCGATCCTTGGGAATAGAAGGTTTAAGGCCAGAAACATACACAAGTACGTGAATGCAAATGCTTCTAGCTGTGATTTCACACAGTTCATCATGGATTGCAAGTTGCATTCTCAACATTTCAGCACTATCGTGGGAATATCGCGAGTTAGTTAAACTATCGACATGTTTATAGCTAGCTACCTAAATAACATCACATCTGGTTTATTGGCACAGACATTTGAAGAAAACTAGAGTACAAGACTAAGCATCTTCAAGAGGTAGTCAAAGTACTCAAGGGGCTGATTGAGATTTCTTTATGCATCTATGTACAGCAGGTCAGTGTTTCAAGCATTTGCACTTGTGTGGAACATTGCCTAGCCAAACTTCTCCTAACATGTTCCTTATACTGAAAAAAAAATCTGATGTTGAGTTTAATAATATAAAATTTATGGAAAAATTGATACAGCATATAATACATTCTACTGCATAAACTCAAAAATAAAAAAAGTCTGTTACTTGTGAATTGTGGCTTGCAAATAAGCCTCATGTTGTTCCAAACCTTTTTTTCTTCTGTGGAGCACAAAAGAAGATATTTTGTAGAATTAAGTTCTATAGTGTTTGTTGTCCATACTATGAAATCGATGAGACCCAAAACTGTTTGGTTGCCAGATTTCTTTGAAATATT
Source organism: Sinocyclocheilus grahami (assembly GCF_001515645.1). Taxonomy (NCBI): domain Eukaryota; kingdom Metazoa; phylum Chordata; class Actinopteri; order Cypriniformes; family Cyprinidae; genus Sinocyclocheilus; species Sinocyclocheilus grahami. Next base: position 546,820 of record NW_015505547.1, read on the forward strand.
ATCTTTTATACCCTAAACCGTTTTGGGTCCCATTGACTTCCATAGTATGGACAACAAATACTATGGAAGTCAATGGGACCTGAAACGGTTTGGTTACCAAATTTCTTCAGAATATCTTCTTCTACAGTGCAACAAAATGGATTAATTGTTCACAGTAAGCTCAAAAATATGCATTTAGAAAGTAAATAGGGTGCATTTTTATTTCACGGCAACTTTAAACCAGGTTGTTTATTACTTAGATGGGTAGCTATAAACAAGTCGACAGCTTAGAGGCACAGACATCTCAAGGTCTTAACTTTATCGCCCGTTTGAATAGAGAGGTTTGAAACCGCTACAATAACACAAATCATGTATCTCCAGTGCATAGACCAAGCATTCACATGCTTGTTTACATACTTTCCAAGAGAGAATTAAGTTCTATAGTGTTTGTTGTCCATACTATGGAAGTCGATGAGACCCAAAACTGTTTGGTTGCCAGATTTCTTTGAAATATTATCTTTTATACCCTAAACCGTTTTGGGTCCCATTGACTTCCATAGTATGGACAACAAACACTATGGAAGTCAATGGGACCTGAAACGGTTTGGTTACCAAATTTCTTCAGAATATCTTCTTCTACAGTGCAACAAAATGGATTAATTGTTCACAGTAAGCTCAAAAATATGCATTTAGAAAGTAAATAGGGTGCATTTTTATTTCACGGCAACTTTAAACCAGGTTGTTTATTACTTAGATGGGTAGCTATAAACAAGTCGACAGCTTAGAGGCACAGACATCTCAAGGTCTTAACTTTATCGCCCGTTTGAATAGAGAGGTTTGAAACCGCTACAATAACACAAATCATGTATCTCCAGTGCATAGACCAAGCATTCACATGCTTGTTTACATACTTTCCAAGAGTATGTTTTTGGCCTTGCACCTTGTTTTTCTCCATGTGGCTTCAGAGCGTATCATGTGAACCATGTTCATGTGCTTCTCTTTGGACAGTAGTCAGCATGAACTTCTCATTCAAATTATTTAAAAAAGTTTGTAATAAGCAGTCTCACAAACAGACTGATTCGATATGGAGTTTAATCTAAACTGCTTTATGGAGATCATTGCTTAATCGTCTTGGACAGGCAATTTCTGAGGCTTTGTGGTCAAACACATGGAACTCCGTTTTGTCCGGACAGCCTCTTTTAATTTGCTTCTTGCCAGCTGACATTAAACAACATGAGGACTCCGTCAACATCACAGTGCAATCCTTCCTTATGCAATTTAAAGGAGCACGCCCCATTAATCACCAAAAACAACAATGCAAGTTTATGTTTCGGTTAAAAACAGCACGTCTTTACCCCAAAGAATCATTTTTTTCCCCCTGCATGCAAACTCCTTGTTTTGTTGCATGCGTTTTAGACCCGTGCAGTTTATCTCTAACATTTTCAAATGGTGTAAATAAGAACTGTCTTGAAGATTGGGGGCTTTACCAGAGACTTTTCAGACTGTTCTCTCTTCCATGTCTTTGATTCCCTGATCTCCAAATATTATAATTGCAAATGACCAGAAACTTGTGCTTTAATATACCAAGAACATGATCAAATGTTTATTTATTGAAATATGTATATGAATAGATACATGTAGCTATAACAGATTGTGACATTGATTTCGGTGTAGAGGTGTAGAGGTCCAGGCTCTTGCTAAGCACCCTGGTAGTTTTACCTTGTAGCAACTGTTTTGACTTGTCACAAAACAAATGGTACATGCAAATGTATTTTTAAATATGGGAAAATATTTATTTTTTTCCTGGACATGCATGTCCAGTCTGCTCGAGATGAAGGCAAGCAGTGCAAGCAATTCATCCCCTCGGTTATGAGGTTATACTGTACTTTACAGCAGTAAAGCTTTGGTTTATGACCATTAGAAGCCAATGCGCATGGGTGAACCTCATGAAGGTTGTCAAGGGGTCATATTTGATCTCAAATTTAAAAGAAAATATTTTGCATTAAAGGAATAGTTCACCCAAAAAACGGCCAACAAAGAATAATGGGTGCCGTCAGAATGAGAGTCCAGACTGCTGACAAAAACCTCACAATAATCCACATGACTTAAGTACATCAATTATTGTCTTGTGAAGTGAAAAACTGTGTGTCTGTAATAAACAAATCCATCGCTTCTGGCCAAAATACTGACATATTTGTTTTGGACAGTTTTGGCTTGTAAACTGTGTTTAATCTTTGCATCTTTCCCTCCTGATTCACACAATAACTTTTTTTCACTGGAGAAAGCAATATCACGTAAAAAAACGTCTTGATGAATTTGTTTCTTATAAACGCACATCTTTTTGCTTCATAATGTAAATTGATGGACCGGAGTGGTGTGGATTACGTGTGGGTTATTATGACGTTTTTATCACCTGTTTGGATTCTCATTCTGACGGCACCCATTCACTGCAGAGGATCCATTAGTGAGCAAGTGATTTTGGGTGAACTATTCCTTTAAGAAAATAAAGCCTGCTTTATTATTATTATTATTATTATTATTTTTTTAATATGACATTATTTTTATGACAATTAAGCACGTTTACTCTTCAAATTACTGTATTTTTTGCATTAGGTTTAATTTAAACTTAATACATTTAATATTAAAATAATGTAATATTTATGTTGCACAAAAGTAACGAGTATGTCATAAATATGACTGCAGTGAAAAGCAAACCTTCTGAATCAATTACAGAGAATTTTTAGGGGAGAGAAAATTCATGCATACTGTCACAATGAAACAAATCATAAAAATCCTACAAATAGACTTCATTAGGCTTCATTGTCTTTATGCAAATTTTGATTTTGGAGGTGAAATATGATCTAGACAGTTTTCTGTGATATTCACCCTAATGTTTAATGATTCAGTCTGTTAAATACAGATTATAAAGTAGAGAAAAATGATCCCTCCTAAAAACAGGAATGTTGCGGGTATAATGTCTTCTATCAAACTATCTATTTTAAGATCATCAGCTAATTTTTTCCATGCTTGCAACACTTGATCGGTTGTGAGAGGTTTGTGAAAGGGCTATTTTTGGGGGGTTTTGAGGTCTGAAATGTGGCCAAGATAAACATGTAAGGTGTGATTTCATAGGAAGTGATATGATCTATCAATACCAAAGGACTGGTGGCCGTTCCATATGCTGTGTGTGACGTGATTATGACCTCAGGGTTTGGATGTGTAACTAACAGCTGTGACACAGCTTTAACATACAGTAAATTATGAGAACGCAAACTAATTACAAAGACAAGATTATTGTTCACGATAAGCTGTGGTGCGACATTGTGTTTTTGTGCTATGACAGACATTGAAAACTGTTTAAATTCAACAAAATGTAAAGACATGTCATGAAAGCAATGTTAGCATCTGCTGTACATACGTAACTCATCTTCATTGTTCATATTTAAAAGTGAGGTCTAGAATCACCTCATATTAGACTAAATACATATGGGCTCAGTATAACGTGGTCTGATTCATGTAAATGTTTAAATAATGTACAGCACCTTTATAAAAAATAGCTGAGTGGTCTCTCAGAAGAAAGAATAGAAATATGTATATTTGTTCCGTTATTTTTCTAAGTAATTATTTAAGTACGGGCGGGAAAATATTTCAAGTCAGTGCAAAGAAAATAAAATCATATCCTGGTGTTCTGGTCATGTAACGCTTTCTGCAAAATCGAATGAGTTTTAACATTTGTATCAAAAATCTCAAGGGAGTAAAAAAATTATTATTTTTTTTTTTTAAATAAGGGTCTCCTGAACAATCCACTTTTACTTCAAATTAACTTTTTTTCCCCTTAATCGAAATCTTGCGACTTCTGCTTCAGAATAATGATGTTATTGAAATATGTGAATTATTCCTTAATTGGCATTTCTATATTTAACATCAGCTCGGTTTAATTAATATTGAATTAAGATCATTTTCTGCTGAGTTTTGCAGAGGAATGGGCAGTGTGACAAAACCGAGCGCGCACAGATAAGAGCAACGTTTGACTAATTTCATTATTTTAAGATGACTTGAAGCTATAAGATTTTTAAAATACAATGACTGTGACCATGACATTTATTATCCCAGCTCAAGTTGGCTACAGAAAGCCTGTCACGCCTACAGCATTGTCTAGAAGATAAAACCTATGGCTTGTCACACAGAACAAAATGTAGACTACTTTAATGGCTTACAGTAAAGAAATATGCCTGTCTAAGCGGCATTTGTTCTGCTGAGTTAAGCAGAACACTGCTGTATCATTTCATGATTGCTCAGCGATGTGTAAAGTACTCGGTACCGTAGAGACTGGAGGAGGTATTTTAGGCGGTAGCAGAGATATAAAGGAGCAGATAAATGTATTGCAAACCATGGATAATAAATGTCTGACAGGTGAAATATATTAGAATTCTTTAACATGCAGGCCTTACGGTTTCTATGATCTGTCACCTGATGTCACTAACGAGTCATTTCCAATAAAACACATCACTAATGTAAGCGAAACATTTGCTTATGTGGTCATATAAAAGTTTATGTACTTATAATGAATGCACATTTTAATATATTAATGTTATAACGCAAAAAAATCACACAGCTGCGTGTTCTTGTTGAACTGCAATAGCTGAGGCTTGAGCAGTACATGTATTACATGGGTCTCAGTGCATTTTAAACAAACAACCTTAACCTTAATTGCTGTGGAAAAGCTGATGAAAAACAGGCCTGGTTCTTCTGTTATAAATAAGGCAAGAGTGACTGGTTTTATCACTCTAGTCATGTCAGGATAAAACGGGTGTGGTGTGTGTTTCTGAGATAAGCGCAGAGAGCACATTTGGAGTCTGCTTTAATATGTCTAGCTCTGAACGGTCAAAATACTTCCTTAGGGAACGAAGTTGATTTGATAAGGTCATTCAGTTTCACTGATAAAAGTGGAAGAAAATACAGCTGAAAACAATGAAACGATCACAGGTCAAATGTTCATGAATGGTTCAAATATTTTTTTGTGAAAGTTTTTGAAAGAAGTCTCTTATGCTCACCAAGGCTGCATTTATTTGATAAAAAATACAGGAAAAATGGGAATATTGTGTTTAAAAGAACTGTTTTCTATTTGAAAATACTTCAAAATTGAATTTATTGCTGCAATGGCAAAGCTGAATTTTCAGCAGCCATTACTAGTCTTCAGTGTCACATGATCCTTCAGAAATCACTCTAATAAACTGAATTGGTGCTCAAGAAACATTCTTATTATTACTAGCATTGAAAACAGTTGTGCTACATAATGTGCGTGTGAAAATATAATAAATATTGAAGTTATTATAAAATTGCAATTATGTTATACAGTAAATACCAGCATTGCTATATTGCGGGTCTCCAGCAGCCATTACTAGTCTTCAGTGTCACATTCATTCTAATATGAATAAGAAACATTTCTTATTATTGTCATTGTTTAAAACAGTTGTGTTGCTTTGCAGAAACTGGGCAACACTACCATTCAAAAGTTTGGGTTAAGTAAGATTTCAAAAAGGAAAAAAAACTATTCCATAAGGATGCATTAAATTGATCAAAAGTGACAGTAAATACATTTATAATACAAGAGATTTATGTTTTAAATAAAAGCAGTTCTTTTGAACTTCCTATGAATCAAAGAATACTCAAAAAAATCAGTTTCTACAAAAATATTAAACGGCAGCATTGATAAAAAGAATTGTTAATAGTTGACGTAGTAGTAAATCAGCATATTAGAATGATTTCTGAAGGATCCTGTGACACTGAAGACTGGAGTAATGATGCTGAAAATTCAGCTTTACCATGACAGGAGTAAATCACATTTGAACAGTTATTTTAGGTTGTAATACTATTTTACAATATTATGTTTTACTGTATTTTTGAGAAAATAAATGCAGCCTTGGTGAGTGTAAGAGACTTCTTTCAAAAACATAAAAAACCTTAACAACAAAAAAACATGAAAAATATTTCAACCTTTTGACCGGTAGTGTACTTGAGTTTAGTTGACGGTTACATTTTTTTTCTTTTACGTCGACTTCTTGAAGTGATTTTTCCATAGGTGATGTTCATGGATGATTGTTATTTTTCCAGCAGATAAACTCTGTCAGGGTTCCCTTTAAGCTATGACGCTTGAATCATTAAACGCTTTTGTGCTTAAGTACACACTGTTACTATAGCAATCAAAACCACTGTTTCTATGGAAGTACACACACATGCACACACTGAAAATAGCCATGTGTTACTGAAACACAGCGAGATTCAAAATAACTAAATACTGATGTTAGCATTTAGGTGTATGGTAAATAGTTACCATGAAGCACTGAGGAAGAAAATGCCATTGTAACTAGGCTACACTATCAAATATCATCAGATTAAAGCTTCATGAGGGACGCCCTTGTTGGGGAACACCCTTACACTGACTCACACATTCCATGAACTCTGAAAATGAAAACTGGAAACTGCCTTCAGCAGACTGGATTCATTTGCACTTTTGTTATTCAAACACATGCACACTATAGCAACAGCATTAATTTATTTAATAAATGCTCTTAATCATGAACAGATTCTGGGGATGCTTCGGTCTCTTATGTTTCATGTTTTACATCTCAAAGTCATCCGCAATATAGGCTGCATTTATTTGATCAAAAATACAGTAAAACATGAATATTGTGAAATACCATTCAAATTGTAAATAACTTTTCTGTTTAGTCTATTCTATTTCTATTTATTTATTCTATTTTCTATTCTATTTATAAAAGTATTTTTTATTCCTGTAATGGTAAAGCAGAATTTTCAGCATCATTAGTGTCACATGATCCTTCAGAAGTAAAGATAACTGTTTTACACACACACACACACACACAGACACAGACACCGCCTACTTATTACTCATGATCAATGTTGAAAGTAAAGATAACGGTTTTGTACACACACACACACACACACACACACACACACATATATATATATATATATATATATATATATATATATATATATATATACAGTGGGGCAAAAAAGTATTTAGTCAGCCACCAATTGTGCAAGTTCTCCCACTTAAAAAGATGAGAGAGGCCTGTAATTTTCATCATAGGTATACCTCAACTATGAGAGACAAAATGAGAAAAACAAATCCAGAAAATCACGTTGTAGGATTTTTAAAGAATTAATTGGTAAACACAATTGGTGGCTGACTAAATACTTTTTTTCCCCACTGTATATATATAAGCAATATCACACTCGTATAGCCTGTATATATATGTAAAACTGTTATCTTTACTTTCAACATTGATAATGAGTAATAAGTAAAGTTTCTCGAGCATCAAATCAGTATATTAGACTGATTTCTGAAGGATCACGTGACACTAATGTGTACATGGCTACTACAGGCAACTAATGCAAAAGTGACAACAACAGTGTATCAAACAAATCAGAATCAGAAGAGCTTTATTACCAAGTATGTTTACACACGTCATCCGTGAACTTCAGGAGCTTGACATAGGGGTCATTTGAAGTGCAGTCATTCGTGTAGAGAGAGAAGAGCAGTGGGGAGAGTACACATCCCTGGGGGGTGCCAGTGCTGATGGTGATAGTCCTGGATGTGAGTTTGCCCAGCCTCACTAGCTGCTGCCTGTCTGTCAGGAAGCTGGTGATCCACTGACAGATGGAGGTGGGCACGGAGAGCTGGGTGAGTTTGTCTGAGAGAAGGTCAGGCATGATGGTATTGAAGGCCTAACTGAAGTCCACAAATAGGATCCTTGCGTAATTCCCAGGTCTGTCTAGGTGTTGCAGGATGTAATGCAGTCCCATGTTGACTGCATCATCCACAGACCTGTTTGCTCTGTAGGCAAACTGAAGAGGATCCAGCAAGGGTCCAGTGATGTCCTTCAGGTAGGCTAGGACCAGTCATGAATGTGAATGGCGCATTTTCACATTCACGCTTCTGAAACGCCCTTGCTGGAGCACATCACCTGTGTGTGAAACCACCCAGAGTGTACAGGCACAGAAAGATTGTATATATTTGTTGGCGTCTATGAATTAGTCAATGTTTGAGGGCAGGGTTACAGTGTAGGAGAACATCCATCAAGCTATGTCAAACATGTATCTCCCTCGATAGGTTCTCTGTCATGGCTGATTTCTGTTATAAATGGGGAAATATAATCCCTGTTCTTGCTCAGTTGCGGAAGATGTGCACCGTTGTTAAACACAGCTCATCCTTTCAGTCAACAAAGAGAGACTTAATATTAAGCTTATGATTAGCTTTCCAGTGTTGTTTCGTTTTGTTTGTTAAAGACTTTACTGTAACAAATTCACAAAGGCTTTTAATTTAATAGAATTAAGTTTTATTTAAAATATGTAAATAGTCACTTGAAAGTATTGTGATAATATCAAATTTTTTTGTTTGTTTTTTGTATTATTATTATTATTATTATATTTTAAGTATCTAAGAGCTATGATATCTTTAAGTATCAAGTTATGATATGTTGGTTTTAAACATTATTATTATAATATATAATTAGCATAAATTTTAACTTAAAAGGCTAAAATGTGTACTTAGTAAATGGATATTTTGCACTGTTGTCAGGTTGGGGCAAGTTGTCACTCGTTTCATATATTGTAATTTATTCCATTTGTTGTACCATTCATACCATTTTTTATATTTCTGGCCAAAAAATTATCAAAGAAACAAATAAACATAAATAATTGATCTTTCTGTTTTTTTTTGCATTTTGCATATGCTTCAATTTATGTCAATATGTCAATACATTTTTAAAAACACCCTGAAAAATATTCTCTAGAGTTCAAAAGTGACAACTGCATGTCAGATAACAGGAAACATTCTCACTTCTCAGAACTTTGACTAACGTTTTAGCAAAGTTATGAACAAATGGTCTTCTAGTAATGTTAATGCAATGTTCATTGAGAGTTATTTGGTCTTTAATAATGTTCTCAAAACATTATCACAAAAAAAACATTATTATACATAGTTAATGAAATATTTTATTTCTGAAACATTTCCATTTGAAGTTCATCTGATGTTTTTCAAATGTTACTACTTGTTTCAGAGTATTCAAAAAAATTGTTTGCAAAATGTTTGTGTAATGTTTGCAAAATTATAAAATGGAATGTTCCCTTATAAAACATTCAACAAAAATAACGTTTTTAAAACATAAAAAAATGGATGTTTTGAATGTGCACAGAACATTCAGAGCTGAGATGTAGCCCTGAGCTCCCTAATGTCCTCCATCATATTAATCAATTACGCTAGCCATGCTTCTTTCTCTTTTTATGTGTGTTTGCTTTTTCTCTTTAATTATATTTTCCCTTCAGACATCTGTTCATGGAGACTTACCCCTGTTGCATTACCTCTGTCAGCTGGCACACTCCAATTAGGACTGTTTAGTGTCTCTCTAGTGCACCAATGAATGGTGTTTTGCTGGATGTTTGACATGGATTGCTGTTTGAAGCTGTTATATCAGTAGGTGGCTGCTTCGATTTCAAACTGAAAAGTGTTTCAGTCTATGACAATGCAGGTCATGTAGCCTTGTGGTTAGCGTTCTGAGGTGGTTACTAAAAGGTTATAGGTTCAGATTCCTCAAAGGATGTTCTGCGACCTTGAGCAAGGCACTTAACCCCAGGTTGCTCTAAGGGGACTGTTTATCTAAGAAGTGGACTCTTAGTGGCTTTGGATAAAAGCATTGACTAGTAATTAGCACAAGTTGTCCTGTAATGAAAGCAAGGTTTTCCAAGTAAATGCGAGTGGATTCTGGCCAGAACCCTGGGGTTGGTTGCATGAGCTGTGCTTATGTTACAACTTAGCCTTGTATCGGTGCCAGTGGGCACTGGATACAACTTGTGGACAACTGGATTTTTGAGTGTCCGAGGGTAAAGGATGGAATAAAATGGCAGATTAATAGAGTACAAATAGAAACTGATTTATAATTAGCATCACATAAATAACAATAGTAGTATATAACAACTATATTATTGATTTATGATTATATATTATATAAATAATATATACTTAAAGATTTATGAATAATACTTTTATTAATACAAATATTATTCCAAACCTATTAGTATATAATAATAAATTATAGTAGTATATAATAAATACTGTATATAGTAGAAGAATGTTACAAAAGCTTTATATTTCAGCTGAATTACACATTTTTTATTCCCTTGTACACAACTGTAAAAATTGTACACAACCGTTTTCAACATTGATAATAATAAAAAATGTTTCTTGAGCAAATCAGCATATTAGAATGATTTCATGTGACACTGAAGACTGTTCAATCAGCCTTTTCAAAATGACCTTAAAATCAACACATTTTAATTGTATCTCATGTATCTACTGTATTTATTGCTATTTTATTTCAGAGAAAAAAATCAAAAATATATTTTGCCTTGGGGTGCCTTTAGCCCTGTTGTACCCCTGCTGAGTCTACTGGCAAAACTGATTTGAAAGGAATTTATATCAGCTCTGTCCGGGACATTACATTGTTGTGGTGGAAATGACACCAATACTGTGCGACAGCTATATTTTGTATAGAAAGTAATATTGATCGTGGTCTCACAATAAATACTATTATGTATTTGAATGGTTTTACTAGTGCTTAATTCAGGTACATTAATAGTTACCAGATAAGTCATATTTTTAAACTGTATTTTCATTGTTGAAGTTTAAAAGTCTGGGTGTGCGACAAGGAGAAAACAGTGATTTTGACACCTATAAGGAGGTTGAAAAGTATGAAAAAATCATAATAGAAAGGTAGTAGTTTTTAAGGTGGTTTTATTGTTAGTTTGACTAAGAAAGAGGAATTTGTCCAAAATTATATGTATTTTTATAAATATGACCAAAGAACATAAAAGTGCCCATAGTCTAAGAATCACCCATATACAGTATTCGTTTAAAACAATTATTGTTACACACTGTAAAGAGATTAAATACTATTTTTAAATATATTAGGCAGGCTGTGTATACTGTGCTGCACAGTAAGCACGCTAGTATTTCACAGAGAGCAACAGCCAGTATCTTTGAATCATGTTGTCAGTGTTTAGTCTGAGGGAAGGGCAGGCTGCGTCACAGAATGGGCGTGTTTCCTCGAGCATTCGTGCAAGAGTGAGCCACTAGATTCCCTTCAGATGTTCAGTCGTAGTACACGCCAATGTAAGAAGCGCTTTTTCCTTTTATTTATCCCGTTTTTCTTTTCCTTTGCAGCGGGGAAGTGACTAATGAAGCTAATATGGGGAATATCTACCGTGTAACTTAGTGCTTTATCGTTAATTCATCATTTAAGTTTTTCTGTCGGTTGTTGTATATTCACGACAAGTGTTTGTTGCTGAAAAACAAAATCTATTCAAATAACGATGACAGGTGTGAAGGCTTGGCCACTGCTTCTACTGCCGTTTTCACTGGTCTCTATGGGCAAAGGTAAGCTGATTTTAAATTAAACGTCTTGAATGATTGTTTTTTTCAGTCAGTCTGTCAACTTCAGAAACTTTTCAGCGCGTTGAAAACAGCCTGTCTGAGCAATTTCATGAACAAATGCCGCTAAAACACGAGACAACCCTGGGTTGGGATTGATCTGTTTCTTTGAATTTTATGTTTTTAATAGAATCTCGACAATTATTAGTCAAATGGAAAAACACCATTCTAAAAGCAGGGTATCAAAGACAGATATCGGAACTTTCCTGTAGGTGGAGCCGCAATATACTGTACTTGTCAAGTGCATACATTTAACTACTTGTAATACAAGTAAAATGCATTTAAAGGGGGGATTACTGAGGTTGTTAAGCTTTTTTTTTTTAAGTGTCTTGTGATCACCAATGCTGTATTTATTTGGTCAAAAACACACTAAAACAGATATGGTGGAATATTATTACTATTTAAAATAGCTTTTCTGTTTGAATAGATTTTAAAATGTAAAATGTATTCGTTTACAAACACACACACACAAATCTTACTGACCCTAAACGTTTGACTAAAATCTTTAATTGTGGTTGTTGTAGCAGCGTGTCCATTTCCTGTTTTGAATGGCAAAATTGTCTTGTCCTCGGAATCCATACTGAAGAATAGCTTCCCAGACAATTCAGAAGCGTTTGTGGAGTGTGCTAAAGGATTTGAGAGAGATGAAGGTCCGACTTCAATCACCTGTGTGAACGGGGTCTGGAGTCCAGTGAAATTATCCTGCAAAAGTAATTAACTTTTGACTTCTAAATTGGGACATTCCCCTTAAAAGAAATTGTATCAAGTACTAAACTGCTGTGTTTGCTTTCATTTCAGAGATTGATTGTAGACAACCTGAACTTTCACCACATATGACGTACTCCATACCTGATGGAACATTTTTTGGTGCCTACATTCAACCCATATGTGAGACAGAAATATATAAAATATAAAAACTCTTAAAATATAAAAAAACATACTTACAGTCTTTGAGTCAGAACAGCCGGCATTGTAGTCTACTCTCCCAGGATCAGGAAACGGTCCTCCATAAAATGTGCTGCACACATCTGAATATTTGGGTTGAACTGTTCTGGAACAGTGTTGTAAATACAACTTAACCACTGATTTCTAGTCGTGTCCTCTTTTGGAAGGCCAAACAAAGTAGTTTCGCTTTCATAACGAAACACAGCGTCACACACGGTGGCCTAGAGTGAGCCGCGGCGGCCTAGAGTGAGCAGAGGCCGGGGCTAGAGTGAGGAAAGGCCGGAGGGCTAGAGTGAGCCACAATTAGTAGTCAAATGGAAAAATACCATTCTAAAAGCAGGGTATGAAAGACAGATATCGGAACTTTCCTGTTGGTGGAGCCGCAATATACTGTACTTGTCAAGTGCATACATTTAACTACTTGTAATACAAATAAAATGCATTTAAAGGGGGGATTACTGAGGTTAAGCTTTTTATTTTTTTTTATTTTAAAGTCTCTTATGATCACCAATGCTGTATTTATTTGGTCAAAAACACACTAAAACAGATATGGTGGAATATTATTACTATTTAAAATAGCTTTTCTGTTTGAATAGATTTAAAAATGTAATTTACCTCTGATGGCGAAGCTTGAAAGCGGTGCTGCTTGATATTTTTGTGGAAAGAAACCGAGAACATTTTTGAAAGGATTATTTGATGAATAGAAATGTAAAGAGAACAGCCCTTATTTGAAATAGAAATCTTTTGTAAAACTATAAATGTTTTCCCTGTCACTTTTGATCAAACTAATGTGTCCTGAATAAAAGAATTTATTCGTTTACAAACACTCACACACACACACAAATCTTACTGACCCTAAACGTTTGACTAAAATCTTTAATTGTGGTTGTTGTAGCAGCGTGTCCATTTCCTGTTTTGAATGGCAAAATTGTCTTGTCCTCGGAATCCATACTGAAGAATAGCTTCCCAGACAATTCAGAAGCGTTTGTGGAGTGTGCTAAAGGATTTGAGAGAGATGAAGGTCCGACTTCAATCACCTGTGTGAACGGGGTCTGGAGTCCAGTGAAATTAACGTTTTCACTGGACTCCAGTGAAAAGTAATTCACTTTTGACTTCTAAATTGGGACATTCCCCTTAAAAGAAATTGTATCAAGTACTAAACTGCTGTGTTTGCTTTCATTTCAGAGATGGATTGTAGACAACCTGAACTTTCACCACATATGACGTACTCCATACCTGATGGAACATTTTTTGGTGCCTACATTCAACCCATATGTGAGACAGGGTGAGGAACGCTGTGGCCCCTACTGTCCATATTGCACTCATACTTGCAATTGATTTTTGTTTTTGTCTTTAATCCAGATATGATCTGGAAGGATCAAGCCACAGGCAATGTCTTGTTTCTGGATGGAGTGGAAGCGCTGAATGTATATGTGAGTCCTCATCTTTGGATAGATTCATATAAGTGTTATTTTTAATATAATTTAGACATTATTATAGTATTTCTCAATATTTTAAATTAATTTTATACATTTTTATATTTTCATCTTTGTTAAACTTTTAGTAATTTAGTTCTTATCTCTTTTGTTTCTTATTTAAGTATATTTATATAGTTTTTCGTAATTTTTCTTTCAGTTATAGTTATTTAAACACATCAAGTTAAAATTAATTGAAAATGAAAACATTGCCTGGGCAACTTGCTGAAATAAAATGTTTACATTTGATTTGAATTCACTTCATGTTTGTTATTTTGAGTTTTTTTAAAAATGATTTTAGTTTACTGTAGTAACCCTAATGTGCATTCAGTATCAACATCTGTGTTGTCTAGAGCAACTTCACAGTCAGAGATGTTGTAACAGCTTCTCTTTCACCGTGTCTCTTATAGTTACAGTATGCGAATATCCAGATCCAATTAAGCATGGCAAGAGGGCTGGACCCAGTGAACCTGTGTTTAATGATGTCATTACATATTCCTGCGATGATAACTACACCCTCGTTGGCAACAGCTCCATTACATGTGGTGAATACGGGGAATATAGTTCATCACCTCCGGAATGCATAGGTCAGTTTTTGGAATTAAAGTTTTTACTCCAGTCACATACATTTTTTTGTCCTAATTAGCTGCATTGAATGACAGTGGGAAGCTCCACCCACAAACAGTTGCATTGGTCCAGCATCTAGCTCCACACACTGTAGCTGTGCATAGAGTGCAACAGCCAGTTCCAGAAGTTACAACTCCATTTATTTTCTACATAGGGAGGTTGATTTTTAGCTATAACTTATAATAATGCACTCAAATATATTCTTATTGGCTGTTCTTGTGTGATTTGCATGACATAGTGTTGTCGTTTTTACTGTGGATGCCAAGTTGTTTTTCCACTGGAAACCTATCGCTAAGTAAAAGTATAAGTAATGGTGCTTCAAGATCTGACCCTTGATCAGTCTGAGCTTGTATTTGGATTCAATCACTGGTGTTGCAGCACCATCAGGGCACTGCATGTTAGAACTCAGCCTGCTGAACTCATCCTGCTATTCCTGCACAGCGCAGTTGAATTGCATTGCCCTTTCACTTTATTGTATTTTATTGTTTTGTCCTCTTATTGACCTGTTTATTTATGTTCCATGTCATCTCTAGGTAACCTTCTACTTCTTGTTCAGCAGGTCCATCAGGCCTTTTGTGATTTATGGATTTTTTTTGTCTTAGTTGTATATGTTGAAGTGATCTGTAATAGCGAGTCTTCAGTGACTCACCGCTCCCGGTCTGTTTCCTCCAAGCCCTACAGAATCATCTCAGCCTCATGTTTCCATTTCATCATAGTCCTGCTGGTGACAGGAAGTTGTTGAAAAATATTTCTAGGGAGGTGATGTATCATTCTGTGAAACCATCATGGTGCAGGTTGGGGAGTATCGGATAGCTGTGCCTGGCAGTGCTGGAAGAACATTATACAAAATGCCATAAAAATTAGCTGGAGTGTTAATAGTGAGAAGAGTAAAAAACTTCTAAATGAGCTCTACCAATCATTTTTAAAGGTGGGGTAAGCGATTTCTGGTAGCCAGTGTTGACATTTGAAATCAGCAAAACAAACACGCCCCTACCCCAAAAGGGTCTCGCCCCTATTTTGATAGCTCCGCCCCACACGCAACCCAGGCAACGATTAGTTATGTGAAACAAAGCAAAACCAATGTTACACCATGTCTACACCGGATGCGAGTGGCGCGGCACGACAAAATACTATAGAACTCATTATAATCAGTGATCCTGTCTACACCATAGATATATATATATATATATATACACATCTATGGTCTACACTGGATACGGCACGACACTACAATTCACCGACAGCATCCGATCGCAGGCCTTCCGCTTCTTGAGTTCTCTCCAGCGCTGGAAAGCTGATCCGATATTTACACGGGTCCTACTTCTTGCCTTAAGCCTTCTTTTGTTCCGCAGACGTTTTCCTCTTTTGTTTTTTTTAATCCGCCTCTATCTTTCTGTCACTCGGCTCGGTTAATGTCCGTCCTATGCTGTGCACTGAACACTCTCTCCTCCACATCATGAGTAGACACGCCCCTTACTGCTGATTGGCTACAAGTTTGTTTTGCTACTCTGCCCGAATCGGTTTTCTAAAGCGTTTTTGAAAAATCGCTTACCCCACCTTTAAGTTTCCAATATGCAGAACTTTTTTTTTTTAGATAGATAGATAGATATAGATAGATGTAGATATGTAGGCTCCATTTTGTTATCAAGTGACTTATTACTTTTCATTTTTGCACATTTTATATAATTATTATAATATTACAATAAATTATAATAAAACGAATAAGTCACTTGACAACTAAATTGAGCCATTTATTGGTACACCTGATATTGAACAACCGATTAATTAAAATTGAATATATCTGTAAACTGAACCTTCCGAACGCTATAATGGATGGGAATTTATATTCCAAGGTGTGCAACTGTGCATTCGTGATATGAGTGATTAAGTAGGCCTGTACAGAACCTGCAGCACTTCCTGCACTGATTTTGAGGGAAACTCTGCTGCATTCTGCTTAGAGTACTGCTGCACTTGTAGCTAAAAGCATAGTCAAATTAGATCAAATATGAAACAAATTTGTGAATGATGGGCGTTCCTGTTCTTCAGAAATCTGTGGATCTTTCTCCGGTGGTTTTGCATTCCATATACATTGTTCAAATCAACTGAATTGTCTAGATGTTTATGCAACATGTGCAATGTTGAATTGGAGAAGATGGCAAAAGCAGATAATGACGTATTCATTTTTTTTTTTTCAGTCATCATAACACAGACAAAAGCAAGCACTACTACAAACAAAGCCACAACAACAGACACGGCAACAGCCTCCACCCGTTCACATGGTAAGGAGTCCAGCCCAGCTTTTCTTCAGGTTTCACACTAATTATTTGTCATGGTTATGTTGTAATGGTTATTTGATTATGTGTTTTATTGCAGGAGGACGCTACTACAAAAAGCTCACTACTGGCTTTCTAAGTGAGTTCATCCTTTAAATCCAATGATACTGTACTGAATTCAATGTCTGACTACATCACCCTCAGGAAAGTAATGCAGTTACTGTAGATGGAGGTTACTTTAGTTTGTCGTACAACATATGTCACCATATTATATAACAGTCAGTGATGATAATGGCTTATTTTGTCTTGCATAAGTTCCAAATAAGAGGAGTGATCACTACTATAACTGAGGGCCACCACATACTGTATCTATTGAATGTTCATTTCCTTTTGTTCATGTGTCTCACTGTTATACTCACTAATAACACAAATGATCTTGTATGTTGCAGTTGGCTTGAGTACAGCCGCTGTCTGTGAGTATATGAATTATTTGGATTGAGCTATTTACAGTATAGATAGTATAGTGTATACCATTCGTTTTGGGGTCATTAAAAATGTTTTTTTTTTACTTTTTATATTATTCTATTCAGCAAGGATACATTAAATTGATCTAAAGTGACTGTAAAGACATTTATAAATGTGCAGAAGATGTAAAATTCCTATCACGGTTTCCACAGAAATATCAAGAAGCATTGAAGACTGGAGTAGTGACTGCTTAAAAATGCAGATTTGCTTCAGGAATAAATTGCATTTTAAAATATTATAAAATAGGAAACATAAAAATAACAGTAAAATTGTAAAAACATTTCACATAAGAAACTTTCAACAACGTAAAAAAAATCTTTGAATGGTACTGTATGTTGTCATGCTTTGGTGCCTTTGATTGTGATGCACAGCTGTTCTTGACCCCATTCCAAAGCATTTGAAATTTGAAATGATCTTACTCCACAGTGGGTGTGTTTTTTGGATATCGTAATTTAAAACGCAAAGGGTGAGTATATCTCTTAATCTGTTGATTGATTTAAAATCATCCTAGCGCAGCTAAGCATGGCTGACTTTCACTTCAACTGCATGCTGCTGTACACATGCATTCATCCACACATTAACATCAGGTTTCCTCTTGCCATTTCCTGCATGAATCCCATCTTTTCATATGAGGATGAGGATGGACAAAAAAATACACACGCACTTTGATTCATGTTTTTATCAATCAGAAAACGATCTGTCCTTGTGCTTGATTTGTGGCTGTGGCACACTTTTAATTGTTCATTTTTTAGTTTGATTCTCTTGTACAATGACAGAAGAAGTGCTTTTGGGCTAATAAAGCTTATACAATATAATAGAAAATAAAGTTTCACATACTGTACTGGTTTGAAGGAAGTCAGAAAGTCCATGCAAGTTCCTACCTTAACATTCCCAGCATGCTCATCATGAGTTAATGGGCAAACAACCTCAATCTCAAGTAAATTATTGCTGATGTACCCCGTGAACATGTATTATATGAGCCGTAGTAGGTTAAAAATAAAACGTTTTAATTAAAAGCTGTGCTGTCACAAAGGAAAGGCTGGTCTGGTGCTGCTGGCAAAATGACAGAAATAACTACGCAGAGCTAATGTATGACCAAATACTAATTACATCCAAACAGCATGCAGAGCGGATGGCTAATTCAATATTAACAAAAAATGAATGCGTCCAATAAATAATGTATTATAATGACTTTACTGTATCTCTTTGTTTGATAATGCTGCATAGTTCATACAATACTGGTGAAGAACTGAGGGCAAAAGAAGAGTTATTGCTAAATCAAAGTGTCTAAACTCAAGGTATCCACCCATATCTGAATCTTCATTAGCTTAATGTGAGTTTTCTTTTGTCATGACTTCATCTAGTGACTAATACACTCATTAGTTGTGAGGTAGTTCTGGCAAAATAGTCTCAGTGAATTATTCTTAATGTGTTATTGTGTCGTGTTTATTGTCCTTAATGTGTTTTATCTGGATTCTCAACCACAGGGCAAACAATCGGACGGCTCCTTTGCTTTAGCGTCATTCCTGCACATGGATTCATTGAAGTTTCAAGTTTTTAACTTTTTTTTTTGTTGTTGTATTTTATAAACTAGATATTGTATTTATTTATAACTGCTACAAAATGTTTTGCTTTTAGAAATATATTACTGTTATTGGTAAAAGCACAAGATGATATTTTTGTATATTTGAATAAAGATTGTTTTTTAAGTACTTGGGTGTGTTTCTTTTTCCAACAGGATGACCGAATCCTGACCTCTAAATTTCCTCATCTTGTTACCAAGAATCCACCCAAAAGAATCTCTGGCACATGTTTCCACTCGTGTGTTTTCACCTTTTAAAAGTGCAGTTTTAGTGCGAAGTTGTAAAGTGAGATATTGACAGTGTACCACAGCCGGGTCAGATTTTCTGTGACCATATGGTGACAGGAAACCTGATCCTGAAGAAGCAAACTTTTCTAATGCGAGTTGTAATAATTCTTCACCCCCCTTTCAAAAGTATTCCTTTTGCGTAAGCAGTAGACCACACAGCAATGTGGTTACCAAGACAATGGCAGAAATACTTGCTGCTATTCAAGCCAAATACTTCCATCAACTGGAGAATCATTTGGACAGTGTGCTCTATACAGAGACCTTGGCCAAATCCATGAAAGCAAAGAGAAACTACATTTAAATGTGGTTCTCAAAAAGCTGCTAAAAACATTTAATTAAAAAATAAAACAATAATAGTTTAAAAACAATCTATTATTTATTTATTTGTAATTGCTAAAGAGCAAAACTTACTGCTTTTAAACAAGTCAAGTGAAAAGTTTTCACCCGTTTCATAATTTCCTGGGTGAAAATTGTAAGTCAAGTCTCTTAGAAATGTAATAACTTGCTTCTCATTAAGAATTGGAATGGTCTGAGGTATAAAACCATTTAAGTGTAAATGGTAAATTTAAGTTTGTTTAATAAGTAATATTTATTTATTAGTTATTTTTAATATTGCATATATGCTTTATGTACTACCTTAATTATAAAGGTTTTATAGTTGTTTTATAAGTTTGGTTGCTAGTGGATGATATAAATATGTGAATATTTAGTTACACAACATATTTAACAAGTTAATTTTCCCTATGGAGATGTAAAAAATACATATTAATCTAATTATTGTTTATTTATTGTGTTTATGTTTTGGTGGTGGGTATTATTAACACAAAATGGACTGAAAAGGAAGCAGAGGAAGCAATACCGGGGGAAAGAATTATGTACTTCTAAAAGAAAAAGTTTGTGAACATTCTAACAGAGACGGTTAGCAGGACAATGTACACTCTTAAAAATAAAGGTGCTTCAAAAGGTTCTTCAAGCGATGCTACAGAAGAACCATTTTTGGTTCCACAAAGAACCATTCAGTCAAAGGTTCTTTAAAGAACCATCTCTTTCTTACCTTTTTATAATCTGAAGAACCTTCTTTAGCCACAAAGAACCTTTTGTGAAACAGAAAGGTTCTTCAGATGTTAAAGGTTCTTTATGGAACCATTTAGACAAAAAGGTTCTTCTATGGCTCGTGAAGCACCTTTATTTTTAAGAGTGTACCTTCACAAATGGCAAAGAATGTGGTGGTTTCTCAAGTTCTTATGGTGACGCTAACAGGAATGGTGCAAATTTAATGTACATTTTGTTTGCTGATCACATACAATAGGGCTATTCTAAGCTTTTAACTTGGAAGAATGAGCCCATTATCAGTGTTAAAACTTCTTAGGACGTCTCGTAGTAACCCGGATCTTTTGTTATACGCTTGAGTAAGCATCTTCATTTACCCCAGACAGTTTCACACTGCAATCCGAGGGCCCATAACTTCCAATCACAGTCAGCCATCTGGGAGGAGACGGCCAAGTGAAGAATTACAGAGTGGGATTTAACCATTAAACCTGGCCAAATAGCGTGTAATCAAATATATATTTAAGAATATCACATATGCCGTCATCTTGGAAAAGTCACATAGTCCAGTACTGGAGATGATTCATTGTTTGGGTGGATGCTTAGCAATAGATTGTTAATGAATGGGTATGTATTTACACATGCTGTGGTACTAAACACAACCACAAGCAGTAAGCCACTCAGCTCTAACCAGAGCACTCTGACCAGTAACTGCTTTATATATGGTCATCCAGTCACAGGACATTTAATAAGTTGCCCAGCCCCAGTTTATGCATAGACTCAACTTCTTGTTCAAACTGAAGGTTTTATGAAATTCAGTAGAGATATTTTGTTGTTGTCTGCTCTTTTTATGGTGCTCTTAAAATTATTCAGCAATATAGAAGATCTTTTCCTGGCAGAAAGGAAACACGGGTCCTTGTTATTCATTAATTTGACCCAAAGAAGAAGGCAAGAGCTACTAGCATTTGTCATTGATGAATGCAGCACATTTCCGGGGCCTCAACCTGACAACAGGCTAGCACAACATCCCTCATGTGGACAACCAAAAAGTTGGGACTTTTCAGATTATATTTTAATGACACGCACACAAAAACTGTCTGTGTAAAGATGAATTGGAATCTTTGTTGATGCTGACATGTTAACAGCAGCTAAAAACAGAATATGCTAAGCAAGGGCTCTCAAAGCTGCATCTCTGGGATCATTTAGTGTTGGTCAATCGGCTGTCATGAATACATCAGAATACATCCTGTTTTAATACAGCCATCAGACCATTAAATGCAATCACAGTAAGTGGGATCAGTTACAGATGCTGGGAAAGTGATCCCAAATTCGTCTGGGCTTAGATTAGCTCTGATGCATGCTCGCCTGGAGTGTGGAGTCGCCTAGCTATTTGAGGAGAATCGTATTCATGCATGTCTGTTCTTGGAGCTGTCTGTCTGTGCAGAGCACGTTTTGAGGTCACAGAGTGCCATCTAGCGGTGAAGGAGATGAGAGAGACTGAGAGAGTAGCGCCAAGCGGCTGGTGCGTCAGCAGTTCCTCATGAACCAAGCTCGAGCAGGTAGGTTGGCCTATAGTTGAATCTCCTCTTTCCCCGTGGAAATGAATCGATATATGCTCCATTTTGCACATTGTAGTAGTGTCGTTTAGAATACACACGTGTGCCGTGGTGGAAGCAAACACGTATTTGGTTGACATTTGGACTTAAGTGTTGACCTTTTATTTTATATTAAACGAAGTTTTGAGACAAAAGCTGGTGCTGCAGTGGAGGTCCAGGGTGAACAATCTGGATGTGTCAGGTAATAAACGTAAAGATATTTAATTAGTCACAGGTGCTATCCCTTACCAAAAAGTAGTATACTTCAAGTTTATTTTAGTAAGTATACTTAAGTAAAGTTCAAGTATATTTTAAGTATACTTTATGTAGTAAGTATACAAATATCAGTGTACTAGTAGTATACATGTAAGTGTACTATTTCAATACTCATTGGGACTAAATTGGCCCACTTT
>NW_015505547.1:569193-570675 GCF_001515645.1 Sinocyclocheilus grahami
CCCAAAGCTTGACAGTTATTATTACCTCTTCATTGGTCGACATTTTATTCCATAACGTTACACAGTTTTGATGCTGTTTTATGTCTGATGATCGTGTTAGAATACATGTGGAAGCATCTGTTGTTTCGGTTTCTTCTTCACTTGTGTTTTTTGGAAATTCTGTACAGAAGATCTGTACTAGCGCCCTCTACCATATAACAATGAAAACACGGATTCTAGGAGCACAATTATAGCAAAAATATATTTAGACTTTTTCTAAGTATAAGTCAAGTATACTTAAATGTCATTTTAAGTATATTTCTGAGAAGTACATAAAGCCCATTTCTGAGAAGTACATAAAAAGTAGACAAAGTATACTTTCCTATTTTTAGTTTAAAAGAAGTATACTAATAGCACACTTGGCGATATATTAAAAAGGTAAGGGATATCCTGTCATCAAACGGAATAAATAAAACTCTTTCCAAACAGGCGTTCCAAATAGCGATTTCCAATTTGTGAGCGAGTCGTTCTTTAGAGTCAGATCTTTTTGATGAATCGGTTGAACTGGTTTCATAAACTTAGGCTGTGTTCGAAATGGCATACTTGCTTACTGCTTACTGCCCAGTACAGAGTGCATACTGCCTACTATTTTTTTTTTTACAAAGAATAGTGTGTGAAACACATTTGCTTATTGTACACACTATATACAATAAGCAATAAATGTTTCAGAGTAGTATGCTTAAATGCTGTCACATGACAAACACTGAACATTAATTCAGCACAGCTGTCAAGGTCGTTACCTTAGAAACAACTGAGCTAACTGTTCTTTTTACAAAGGCTTGTTAATAAGGCTTCATACTAATAAACAATGCTATATTGTCCAATTGAACACATTTTATAATTGATTAACTTTACATATTGGACAGAACTAAATTAAAACTGAGCTGTCTTTATTGATATTTTTGGTAGTTCCACTAAGTGGCGATATATTAAAAAGCGATATATTCTAGTTACACTAAGTGCAAATAATGATCAATTCTGTTTACACTAAAATAGCAGCATTTTCTTTAGCAACAGGAGTGTAAATAGTAGTTAGATGGCAGATATTTATACCTCAATACTGTAGTACATTATAAAACAGTATGCAATAACATATTGAGTGTAAATGATCATGTACTGTATATATAAATTGTATTAGATGAATGCCACTTTATTGGGCCAAAACCCTACCTAAAGCATACACAACACTGTATTGAGGCGTTTTATTTCCACTTTTCAAATATTTACTTTCTATCTGATCTGGTGTGACGGGAAAAGGAGAAGCATGAGTTTGACAAAAGCCAGGGTCGAACTCGGGTCGACTGAGTTAAAAGCAAACAGCTCACGTTTTACTCGCTGCGCCACTGAAACTTCGGAATTGCAAGTGTTTTTGCTGTTAATCACAGCCAGACATTGGTGGGCGGAGTTAATGTAAATAGCCTCTGCCAACAAATTGGTCTATTT